>NC_048598.1:183673880-183864019 GCF_003668045.3 Cricetulus griseus | reverse complement strand
AGGTTTCGCTGGTTCTTCATGCATTACTATTAGCTGATTCTTGTAATCTAGTGTTAGCTGGTTCTTCCTGGCCTAGCATTAGCGGGCTCTTCCTAGCCTAGTGTTAGCTGGTTTTTCCTGGCCTAGGGTTAGTTAGTTCTTTGTGGCCTAGGGTTATCTGTTTCTTTGTGGCTTAGGGTTAGGTGGTTCTTTGTAACCTAGAGTTAGCTGCTTCCTTGTATCCAAGTATTAGCTGGTTCTTTGTAGCCTAGTGTTAGGTGGTTCTTCCTGGACTAGTGTTAGCTAGTTCTTTGTGGCCTAGTGTTAACTGCTTCTTTATAGCATAGGTTAGCTGGTTCTTTATGGCCTAAGTTAGCTGGTTCTTTGTAGCCTAGTTTTAGCTGGTTCTTTGAAGCAGGGGTTAGCTGGTTCTTTGTGGCCTAGTGTCAGCTGATTCTTAAGAGCCTCGAGTTAGCTGGTTCTTGTAACCTACTGTTAGCTTGTTGTTCCTGGCCAAGTGTTAGCTGGTTCTTCCTGGCCTAGAATTAGCTGGTTCTTCCTAGCCTAGTGTTAGCGGGTTCCTCCTGGTCTTAGGTTAGCTACTTCTTTGTGGCCTAGTGTTACCTGGTTTATTGTGGCGTAGGGTTAGCTGGTTCTTTGTAACCTAGAGTTACCTGGCTCTTTCTAACCTAGTGTTAGCTGGTTCTTCCTGGCCAAGTGTTAGCTAGTTTTTGGTTGCCTAGTGTTAGCTGGTTCTTTTGAATCAAGTGTTACGTGGTCTTCCTGACCTAGTGTTAGCTAGTTCTTGGTGACATAGTGTTGGCTGGTTCTTTGTAGCAGAGGTTAGCTAGTTCTTTGTGGCCTAATGTAGCTGGTTCTTCATGGCCTATGGATAGCTAGTTCTTTGTTCCCTAGTGTTCACTGGTTCTTTTTGGCCTAGGGTTAGCATCTTCTTTGTAATCTAGAGTTAGCTGGTTCATTGTAGCATAGGTTAGCTGGTTCTTTGTTACCTAGATTTAGCTGGTCCTTTGTAGCCTAGTGTTAGCGGGATCTTCCTGGTACAGTGTTAGCTGGTTCTTGGTGGCCTAGTGTTAGCTGGTTCTTTGTCACCTTCGGTTAGCTGGTTCTTTCTAGCCTATAGTTAGCTGGTCCTTTGTAGACTAGTTTTAGCTCCTTCTTTGTAGCATAGGTTAGCTGGTTCTTTGTGAACTAGTGTCAGCTGGTTCTTCATTGTCTACAATTAGCTGGTTTTTTGCCTAAAATAGCTGGTTCTTCCTGGCCTAAAATTAGCTGGATCTTCCTGGCCTAAGGTTAGCTGTTTCTTCCTGTACTAGCATTAACTCGTTCTTCCTGGCCTAGTGTTAGCCTCTTCTTTGTTGTCTAGTCTTAGCTGGTTCTTCCTGGCCTAGTGTTAGCTAGTTCTTGGTAGCCAAGTGTTAGCTGCTTCTTTGTGACCTAGTGTTAGCTGCTTCTTTTTAGCCTAGTGTTACTTGCTTCTTTGTAGTCCAGTGTTCGCTGGTTCTTCCTTGCTTATTGTTAGCTGGTTCTTAGTGGCCTAGGTTTAGCTAGTTCCTCGTGGACTAGTGTACGCTGGTTCTTTGTTTCCTAGGCTAGCTTGCCCTTAGTAGCCTAGGTTTAGCTGGTTCTTTGTAGCCTAGTGTTAGCTGGTTCTTTGTAGTAGAGGTTAGCTGTTTCTTTGTGGACTAGTGTCAGCTGATTCTTTGTAGCCAAGAGTTATCAGGTTCTTTGTAGCCTAGTGTTAGCTGGTTCTTCCTGTCCTAGTATTAATTTGTTCTTCCTGGCCTAGGGTTTATTTTAGAGTGTGGCATAGGGTTAGCTGCTTCTTTGTAGCCTAGTGTTAGCTGGTTCTTCCTGGCCTAGTGTTAGCTGGTTCTTCTTAGCCTAGTGTTCGATGGTTTTTTGTGGCCTAGGGTTAGCTGGTTCTTTTGACCCTAGAATTAGCTGGTTCTTTGTAGCCTAGTATTAGCTGGTTCTTTGTGTCTTAGAGATAGCTGGTTCTTTGTAGCCTAGTGTTATCTGGTTCTTTTTAGCATAGTTTAGCTGGTTCCTTGTGGCCTCTTGTCAGCTGATTCTTCATTGTCTAGTATTAGCTGGTTATTTGTGGCCTAGGGGTAGCTAATTCTTTGTGGCGTAGTGTTAGCTGGTTCTTGGTGGCCTAGTGTTAGCTGCTTCTTTGTAGCCTAGTGTTAGCTGCTTGTTTGTAGCCTATTGTTAGCTGATTCTTAGTGTCCTAGGTTTCGCTAATTCTTTGTGGCCTATTGTTAGCTAGTTCTCTGTGGCCTAGTGTCAGCTGTTTCTTTATAGCCAAGATTTTTCTGGTTCTTAGTGGCCCCATGTTAGCTGCTTCTTTGTAGCCTAGTGTTAGCTGTTTCTTCCTGGCCTATTGTTAGCTGTTTCTTTTTGGCCTAGTGTTAGCTGGTTCTTCCAGGACTAAGGTGAGGTACTACTTTGTGGCCTCGTGTTCGCTGGTTCTTTTTGGCCTCGGGTTAGCTGGTTCTTGTAGCCTACAATTAGCTGGTTCTTTGCAGCCTAGTGTTACCTGGTTCTTTGTAGCATAGGTTAGCGTGTTCTTTGGGGCTTAGAGATAGCTGGTTCTTTGCAGCCTAGTGTTAGCTGGTTTTTTGTATCATAGGATAGCTGGTTGGATTTGGCCTAGTGTCAGCTGGTTCTTCATCGACTAGTGTTATCTGGCTTTTTGTGGCCTAGGGTTAGCTAGTTCTTTCTGGACTAGTGTTAGCTGGTTCATCCTGCCCTAGTGTTAGCTAGTTCAATGTGGCCTAGTGTTATCTGGTTCTTTGTGGCCTAGTGTTAGCTAGTTCTTTGTGGCCTAGTGTTAGCTGCTTCTATGTAGCCTTGTGTTAGCTAGTTTCCTGGCCTATTGTTAGCTGGTTCTTCCTGGCCTACGGTTAGTTACATTTTGTGGACTATTGTTAGCTGGTTCTTTGTGGTCTAGGGTTTTCTGGTTATTTTAGGCCTGGAGTTAGCTGCTTCTTTGTAGCCGAGAGTTAGCTGGTTCCTTTTGGGCTTCTGTAACCTACTTCCTTGTGGCCTAGTGTCAGCTGGTTCTTCATGGTCTAATCTTAGTTGGTTCTTTGTAACCGAGTATTAGCTGCTTCTATGTAGGCTTGTGTTAGCTGGTTCTTCCTGCCCTAGTGTTAACTAGTTCTTTGTGGCCTAGTTTTACCTGTTTCTTCGTAGCCAAGAGTTACCTGGTTCATTGTGGCCTAGTGTCAGCTGGTCCTTCATGGTCTACTCTTAGCTGGTTCTTTGAAACTGAGTATTAGCTGCTTCTTTGTAGCCTAGTGTTAGCTGATTCTTCCTGCCCTAGTGTTAGCTAGTTCTTCGTGGACTAGTGTTGACTGTTTCTTCCTAGCCAAGTGTTAGCTGGTTCTTTGTGGCCTAGTTTTACCCGGTTCTTCCTGCCCTAGTGTTAGCTAGTTCTTTGTGGCCTATTGTTAGGTGTTTCTTTATAGCCAAGAGTTAGATGATTCTTTGTGGCCTAGTATTAGCTGCTTCTTTGTAGCCTAGTGTAGCTAGTTTGCTGGCCTATTATTAGGTGGTTCCTCTTGGCCTAGTGTTAGCCAGTTCTTTGTTGACTATTGTTTGCTGTTTCTTTGTGACCTAGGGTTTGCTGGTTATTTTAGGCCTAGGTTTAGCTGGTTCTTTGTAGCCTAGTCTTAGCTAGTTCTTAGTAGCAGAGGTTAGCAGGTTCTTTGTGGCCTAGTGTCAGCTGGTTCTTTGTAGCCTTGTTTTAGCTGGTTCTTCCTGGCCTATTGTTAGCTGGTTGTTTCTGGCTTAGTGTTAGCTGGTTCTTCCTAGCTTAAGGTGAGGTAGTTCTTTGTGGCCGAGTGTTCGCTGGTTCTTTATGGCTTAGGTTTAGCTGATTCTTTGTAACTGATTATTAGCTGCTTCTTTGTAGCCTAGTGTTAGCTGGTTCTTCCAGGCCTAGTGTTAGCTAGTTCTTGGTGGCCTACTGTTAGTCATTTCTTCCTAGCCAAGTGTTTGCTGGCTCTTCCTGGCCTAGTGTTGGCTGTTTCTTCATAGCCAAGAGTTAGCTGGTTCTTTGTGGCCTAGTATTAGCTGCTTGTTTGTAGCCTAGTGTTAGCTGGTGATTCCTTGGCTATTGTTAGCTGATTCTTAGTGGCCTAGGTTTAGCTAGTTCTTTGTGGCCTAGTGTTAGCTACTTCTCTGTGGCCTAGTGTTAGCTGTTTCTTCGTAGCCAAGTTTTTGCTGGTACTTTGTGGCCCCGTATTAGCTGCCTCTTTGTAGCCTAGGGTTAGCTGGTACTTCCTGGCCTAGTGTTAGCTAGTTCTTGGTGGCCTACTGTTAATGTTTCTTCCTAGCCAAGTGTTAGCTGGTTTTCCTGGCCTAGCGTTAGCTGTTTCTTCATAGCCAAGTGTTAGCTGGTTCTTTGTGGCCTCATGTTAGCTGCTTCTTTGTAGCCTAGTGTTAGCTGGTTCTTCCTGGCCTATTGTTAGTGGGTTCATTCTGGCCTAGTATTAGCTGGATCTTCCGGGCCTAGGGTGAGGTAGTTCTTTGTGGCCTAGTTTTCACTGGTTCTTTGTGGTCTAGGGTTAGCTGGTACTTTGTAACGTAGAATTTGCTGGTTCTTTTCAGCCTAGTGTTAGCTGGTTCGTTGTAGCATAGGTTAGCTGGTGTTTTGTGGTCTAGTGTTAGCTACTTCGATGTAGCCTAGTGTTAGCTAGTTTCCTGGACTATGGTTAGCTGGTTCTTCCTGGCCTAGGGTTAGCTACATTTTGTGGACTATTGTTAGCTGGTTCTTTGAGGTCTAGGGTTTTTGGGTATTTTAGGCCTAGAGTTAGCTGCTTCTTTGTAGCCTGGAGTTACCTGGTTATTTTTGGGCTTCTGTACCCTAGTTCCTACCCTAGCTAACAGTAGTGTTAGCTGGTACGTTGTAGCCTAGTGTCAGCTGGTCCTTCATGGTCTAGTCTTAGCTGGTTCTTTGTAACCGAATATTAGCTGCTTCTATGTAGCCTAGTGTTAGCTGGTTCTTCCTGCCCTAGTGTTAGCTAGTTATTCGTGGTCTAGTGTTAGCTGTTTCTTCGTAGCCAAATGTTAGCTGCTTCTTTTGGCCTAGTGTTAGCTGGTTCTTTGTACCCTAGTGATAGCTAGTTCTTTGTGGTCTATTGTTAGCTGTTTCTTCGTAGCTAATAGTTAGAGGGTTCTTTGTGTCCTAGTGTTAGCTGGTTCTTTGTGCCCTAGTGATAGCTAGTTCTTTGTGGCCTAGTATTAGCCAGTTTGCTGGCCTCATGTTAGGTGTTTCTTCTTGGCCTAGGATTAGCCACTTCTTCCTGGATTATTGTTAGCTGTTTCTTTGTGGACTAGGGTTTGCTGGTTATTTTAGGCCTAGAGTTAGCTGCTTCTTTGTAGCATAGAGTTAGCTGGTTCTTTTTGGGGTACTGTTACCTAGTTCCTTGTGGGCTAGTGTCAGCTGGTTCTTCATGGTCTAGTGTTAGCTAGTTCTTGGTGGCTTACTGTTAGCTGTTTCTTCCTAGAAAAGTGTTAGCTGGTTCTTTGTGGCCTAGTGTTACCTGCTTCTTTGCAGCCTAGAGTTTACGGCTTCTTTGTAGCCTAGTATTAGCTGCTTCTTTGTACCCTAGGTGTTAGCTGGTTCTTCCTTGCCTATTGTTAGCTGGTTCTTAGTGGCCTAGGTTTAGCTAGATCTTTGTGGACTAGTGTTCGCTGGTTCTTTGTGGCCAAGGCTAGGTTGTCCTTTGTGGCCTAGGTTTAGCTGGTTCTTTGTAGCTGGTTCTTCCTTGTTATTGTTAGCTGATTCTTAGTGGCCTAGGTATAGCTACTTCTTTGTGGCCTGGTGTTAGCTGTTTCTTCGTAGACAAATTTTAGTTGGTTCTTTGTGGCCCCGTGTTAGCTGGTTCTTCCTGGCCTATGGTTAGCTGGTTCTTCTTGGCCTATGGTTAGCTGGTTCTTTCTGGCCTACTATTAGCTGGTTCTTCTGGGCCTAAGGTGAGGTAGTTCTTTGTGGCCTAGTGTTTGCTGGTTCTTTGTGGCCTAGGGTTAGCTGGTTCTTTGTAGCCTAGAATTAGCTGGTTCTTTGCAGCCTAGTGTTAGCTGGTTCTTTGTAGCATAGGTTAGCGGGTCCTTTGTGGCTTAGAGATAGCTGGTTCTCTGCACCATAGTGTTAGCTGTTTTTTTTTTTTTTTATCATGGGATAGCTGGTTTGTTTTGGCCTACTGTCAGCTGGTTATTCATTGTCTAGTGTTATCTGGTTCTTTGTGGCCTAGTATTAGCTAGTTCTTTCTGGCCTAGTGTTAGCTGGTTCTTCCTGCCCCAGTGTTAGGTAGTTCTTTGTGGCCTAGTGTTAGCTAGTTCTCGGTGGCCTAGTGTTGGCTAGATTTTTGTAGCCTAGTTTTAGCTGTTTCTTTGTATCACAGGTTAATTGGTTCTTTATGGCCTAGTGTCACCTGGTACTTTGTAGAATTGAGTTATCTGGTTCTTTGTAGCCCAGAGTTAGTTGGATCTTCCTGGCCTAGTGTTAGCTGGTTCTCCCTGGCCTAGTGTTGGCTAGTTCTTTGTGGCCTAGGGTTAGCTGGATCTTTGTGGCCTAATATTACCTAGTTCTTTTTAGCCTAGGGTTTGCTGGTTCGTCATAGCCTACTGTTAGCTGATTCTTTTTAGCCTAGTATTAGCTGGCTCTTCCTGGCCTATAATTAGCTGGTTCTTCCTCGCCTAGTGTTACCTGGTTCTTCGTGGCCTAGGGTTAGTTGGTTCTTTGTAACCTAGAGTTATCTGGTTCTTTGTAACCTAGAGATACCTGTTTCTTTGCAGCCTAGTGTTAGCTGGTTTTTTGTACCATAGATTAGCTAGTTCGTTTTGGCCTAGTGTCAGCTGGTTCTTCTCTGTCCAGTGTTATCTTGTTCTTTGTGGCCTAGGGTTAGCTAGTTCTTTCTGGCCTAGTGTTAGCTGGATCTTCCTGCCCTAGTGTTAGCTAGTTCTCTGTGGCCTAGTGTTAGCTAGTTCTTTGTGGCCTAGTGTTAGCTGTTTCTTCGTAGCCAAGAGTTAGATGGTTCTTTGTGGCCTAGAGTTAGCTGCTTCTATGTAGCCTAGTGTTAGCTAGTTTCCTGGCCTATTGTTAGCTGGTTCTTCCTGGCCTAGGGTTAGCTACATTTTGTGGACTATTGTTAGCTGGTTCATTGTGGTCTAGGGTTTGCTGGTTATTTTAGGCCTGGAAATAGCTGCTTCTTTGTAGCCTAGAGTTAACTGGTTCTTTTTGGGCATCTGTAACCTACTTCCTTGTGGCCTAGTGTCAGCTGGTCATTCATGGTCTAGTCTTAGCTGGTTCTTTGTAACCGAGTATTAGCTGCTTCTCTGTAACCTAGTATTAGCTGGTTCTTCCTGCCCTAGTGTTAGCTAGTTCTTTGTGGCCTAGGGTTAGCTGTTTCTTTGTGGCCTAGTGTTAGCTGGTTGTTCCTGCCCTAGGGTTAGCTAGTTCTTTGTGGCCTAGTGTTAGCTGGTTCTTCCTGCCCTAGTTTTAGCTAGTTCTTTGTGGCTTATTGCTAGCTGTTTCTTCCTAGTCAAGAGTTAGATGGTTCTTTGTGGCCTAGTGTTAGCTGCTTCTTTGGAGCCTAGTGTTAGCTAGTTTGCTGGCCTATTGTTAGGTGGTTCTTCTTGGCCTAGGGTTAGCCAGTTCTTTGAGGATTATTGTTAGCTGTTTCTTTGTGGCCTAGGGTTTGCTGCTTATTTTAGGCCTAGAGTTAGCTGCTTCTTTGTAGCATAGAGTTAGCTGGTTCTTTTTGGGGTACTGTTAGCTAGTTCCTTGTGGCCTGGTGTCAGCTGGTTCTTCATGCTCTAATGTTAGCTGGCTCATTGTGGCTTAGTTTCAGCTGGTCCTTCATGGTCTAGTCTTAGCTGGTTCTTAGTAGCCGAGTATTAGCTGCATCTTTGTAGCCTAGTATTAGCTGGTTCGTTGTGGCCTAGTGTCAGCTGGTCCTTCATGGTCTAGTCTTAGCTGGTTCTTTATAACCGAGCATTAGCTGCTTCTTCGTAGCCAAGTGTTAGCTGGTTATTTGTGGCCTAGTGTTAGCTGGTTCTTCCTGCCCTAGTGTTAGCTAGTTTTTTGTGGCCTATATTAGCTGATTCTTCCTAGCCAAGAGTTAGATGTTTCTTTGTGGCCTACTGTTAGCTGCTTTTTTGTATCCTAGTGTTAGCTAGTTTGCTGGCCTATTGTTAGGTGGTTCTTCTTGGCCTAGAGTTAGCCAGTTCTTAGTGGACTATTGTTAGCTGTTTCTTTGTGGCCTAGGGTTTGCTGGTTATTTTAGGCCTAGAGTTAGCTGCTTCTTTGTAGCATAGAGTTAGCGGATTCTTTTTAGGGTACTGTTAGCTAGTTCCTTGTGGCCTAGTGTCAGCTGGTTATTCATGGTCTAGTGATAGCTGGTTCATTGTGGCTTAGTTTCAGCTGGTCCTTCATGATCTAGTCTTAGCTGATTCTTTGGAACCGATTATTAGCTGCTTCTTTGTAGCCTAGGGTTAGCTGGTTCTTCCAGGCCTAGTGTTAGCTAGTTCTTGGTGGCCTACTGTTAGCCGTTTCTTCCTAGCCAAATGTTAGCTGGCTCTTCCTGGCCTAGTGTTACCTGTTTCTTCGTAGCCAAGTGTTAGTTGGTTCTTTGTGGACTAGTGTAAGCTGCTTGTTTGTAGCCTAGTGTTAGCTGGTTCTTCGTATCTTATTGGTAGCTGATTCTTAGTGGCCTAGATTTAGCTAGATCTTTGTGGCCTAGTGTTAGCTAGTTCTCTGTGGCCTAGTGTTAGCTGTTTCTTCGTAGTCAAGTTTTAGCTGGTCCTTTGTGGCCCCGTGTTAGCTGCTTCTTTGTAGCCTAGTGTTAGCTGGTACCTCCTTGCCTATTGTTAGCTGATTCTCAGTGGCCTAGGTTTAGCTAGTTCTTTGTGGCCTAATGTTAGCTATTTCTCTGTGGCCTAGTGTTAGCTGTTTCTTCATAGCCAAGTTTTAGCTGGTAGTTTGTGGCCCCGAGTTATCTGTTTCTTTGTAGCCTAGTGTTAGCTGGTTCTTCCTGGCCTATTATTAGCTGGTTCTTATGGTCTTGTATTAGCTGGTTCTTCCGGGCCTAAGGTGAGGTAGTTCTTTGTGGCCTACTGTTCACTGGTTCTTTGTGGCCTAGGGTTAGCTGGTTCTTTGTAGCCTAGAATTAGCTGGTTCTTTGCAGCCCTGTGTTAGCTGGTTCTTTGTAGCATAGGTTAGCGTGTCCTTTGTGGCTTAGAGATAGCTGGTTCTTTGCAGCCTAGTGTTAGCTGGTTTTTAGTATCATAGATTAGCTGGTTCTTTGTGGCCTAGTGTTAGCTGCTTCTTTATACCTAGTGCTACCAAGTTTGCTGGTCTATTGTTAGGTGGTTCTTCTTGGCCTAGGGTTAGCCAGTTCTTTGTGGACTTTTGTTAGCTGTTTCTTTGTGGCCTAGGGTTTGTTGGTTATTTTAGGCCTAGAGATAGCTGCTTCTTTGTAGCATAGAGTTAGCTGGTTCTTTTTGGGGTACTGTTACCTAGTTCCTTGTGGGCTAGTGTCAGCTGGTTCTTCATGGTCTAGTGTTACCTGGTTCATTGTGGCTTAGTTTCAGCTGGTTTTTCATGGTCTAGTCTTAGCTGATTCTTTGTAACCAGTTATTACTTGTTCTTTGTAGCCTAGCGTTAGCTGGTTCTTTCAGGCCTAGTCTTTGCATGTTCTTGGTTGCCTACTGTAGCCGTTTCTTCCTAGCCAAGTGTTAGCTGGCTCTACCTGGCCTAGTGTTAGCTGGTTCTTCCTTGCCTATTGTTAGCTGATTCTTAGTGCCCTAGGTTTAGCTAGTTCTCTGTGGCCAAGTGTTAGCTGCTTCTTCGTAGCCAAGTTTTAGCTGGTACTTTGTGGCCGCCTGTTAGCTGCTTCTTTGTAGGCTAGTGTTAGCTGGTTCTTCCTGGCCTATTGTTAGCTGGTTCTTTTTGGCCTAGTGTTAGCTGGCTCTTCCTGCCCTAGTGTTAGCTAGTTCTTTGTGGCCTAGTGTTCGCTGGTTCTTTGTGGCCGAGGGTTAGCTGGTTCTTCCTGCCCTAGGGTTAGCTAGTTCTTTTTGGCCTAGTGTTAGCTGGCTCTTCTTGCCCTAGTTTTAGCTAGTTCTTTCTGGCCTATTGTTAGCTGTTTCTTTGTAGCCAAGAGTTAGATGGTTCTTTGTGGCCTAGTGTTAGCTGCTTCTTTGTAGCCTAGTGTTAGCTAGTTTGCTGGCCTTTTGTTAGGTGGTTCTTCTTGGCCTAGGGTTAGCCAGTTCTTTGTGGACGATTGTTAGCTGTTTCTTTGTGGCCTATGTTTTGCAAGTTATATTACGCCTAGAGTTAGCTGCTTCTTTGTAGCATAGAGTTAGCTGGTTCTTTTTTGGGTACTGTTAGCTAGTTCTTTGTGGCCTAGTGTCAGCTGGTTTTTCATGGTCTAGTGTTAGCTGGTTCATTGTGGCTTAGTTTCAGCTCGTCCTTCATGGTCTAGTCTTAGCTGATTCTTTATAACCGATTATTAGCTGCTTCTTTGTAGCCTAGGGTTAGCTGGTTCTTCCAGGTCTAGTGTTAGCTAGTTCTTGGTGGCCTACTCTTAGCTGTTTCTTCCTAGCCAAGTGTTAGCTGGCTCTTCCTGGCCTAGAGTTAGCTGGTTCTTCCTGGCCTATTGTTAGCTGGTTCTTTCTGGCCTAGTATTAGCTGGTTCTTCCAGGACTAAGGTGAGGTAGTTCTTTGTGGCCTAGTGTTCGCTGGTTCTTTGTGGCTGAGGGTTAGCTAGTTCTTGGTGGCCTAGAATTAGCTGGTTCTTTGCTGCCTAGTGTTAGCTGGTTCTTTGTATCATAGGTTATCTGGTACATTTTGGCCTAGTGTCAGCTGGTTCTTCATTGTCTAGTGTTATCTGGTTCTTTTTGGCCTAGGGTTAGCTATTCTTTCTGGCCTAGTGTTAGCTGGTTCTTCCTGCCCTAGTGTTGGCTAGTTCTTTGTGGCCTAGTGTTAGCTTCTTCTTTGTGGCCTAGTGTTAGCTAGGTCTTTGTGGCCTAGTGTTAGCTGTTACTTCAAAGCCAAGAGTTAGATGGTTCTTTGTGGCCTACTGTTAGCTGCTTCTATGTAGCCTAGTGTTACCTAGTTTCCTGGCCTATTGTTAGCTGGTTCTTTCTGGCCCAGGTTTTGACTACATTTGTGGACTATTGTTAGCTGGTTCTTTGTGGTCTATGGTTTGCTGGTTCTTTTTGGGTTTCTGCAACCAAGTTCCTTGTGGCCTAGTGTCAGCTGGTTCTTCATGGTCTAGTGTTAGCTGGTTAGTTGTAGCCTAGTTTCTGCTGTTCCTTCATGGTCTAGCCTTAGCTGGTTCCTTGTAACCGAGTATTAGCTGCTTCTTTGTAGCCTAGTGCTTTCTGGTTCTTCCTTGCCTAATGTTAGGTGGTTCTTCTTGGTGAAGGGTTAGCCAGTTCTTTGTGGACTATTGTTAGCTGTTTCTTTGTGGCCTAGGGTTTGAAGGTTATATTACACCTAGAGTTAGCTGCTTCTTTGTAGCATAGAGTTAGCTGGTTCTTTTTGGGGTACTGTTACCTAGTTCCTTGTGGCCTAGTGTCAGCTGGTTCTTCATGGTCTAGTGTTAGCTGGTTCATTGTGGCTTAGTTTCAGCTGATCCTTCATGGTCTACTCTTAGCTGATTCTTTGTAACCGAGTATTAGCTGCTTCTTTGTAGCCTAGTGTTAGCTGGTTCTTCCAGGTCTAGTGTTAGCTAGTTCTTGGTGGCCTACTGTTAGCCATTTCTTCCTAGCCATGTGTTAGCTGGCACTTGCTGGCCTAGTGTTACCTGTTTCTTCGTAGCCAAGTGTTAGCTGGTTGTTTGTGGCCTAGTGTAAGCTGCATGTTTGTAGCCTAGTGTTAGCTGGTTCTTCCTTGCCTATTGCTAACTGATTCTTAGTGGGCTAGGTTTAGCTAGTTCTTTGTGGCCTAGTGTTGGCTAGTTCTCTGTGGCCTGTGTTAGCTGTTTCTTCCTAGCCCAATTTTAGCAGGTACATTGTGTCTCCGTGTTAGCTGCTTCTTTGTAGCCTAGTGTTAGCTGGTTCTTCCTGGCCTATTGTTAGCTGGTTCTTTCTGGCCAAGTGTTAGCTGGTTCTTGGTGGCCTAGTGTTAGCTCGTTCTTTGTGGCCTAGTGTTAGCTGCTTCTATGTAGCCTAGGGGTAGCTAGTTTCCTGGCCTATTGTTAACTGTTTCTTCATGGCCTAGGGTTAGCTACATTTTGAGGACTATTGTTAGCTGTTTTTTTTGGTCTAGGTTTTGCTGGTTATTTTAGGCCTGGAGTTAGCTGCTTCTGTTTAGCCTAGAGTTAGCTGGTGTTTTGGGGCTTCTGTAACCTACTTTCTTGTGGCCTAGTGTCAGCTGGTTCTTCATGGTATAATCTTAGCTGGTTCTTTGTAACAGAGTATTAGCTGCTTCTTTGTAGCCTAGTGTTACCTGGTTCTTCCAGGTCTAGTGTTAGTTAGTTCTTGGTGGCCTACTGTTAGCTGTTTCTTCCTAGCCAAGTGTTAGCTGGTTCTTCCTGGCCTAGTGTTAGCTGGTTCTTTCTGGCCTAGTATTAGCTGGATCTTCCTGGCCTAAGGTGAGGTAGTTCTTTGTGGCCTAGGGTTAGCTGGTTCTTTGTAGCCTAGAATTAGCTGGTTCTTTGCAGCCTAGTGTTAGCTGCGTTTTTTTTTTATCATAGGTTACCTGGTTCGTTTTGGCCTAGTGTCAGCTGGTTCTTCATCGTCTAGTGTTATCTGGGTCTTTGTGGCCTAGAGTTAGCTAGTTCTTTCAAGCCTAGTGTTAGCTGGTTTTTCCTGCCCTAGTGTTAGCTAGTTCTTTGTGGCCTATTGTTTGCTGGTTCTTCGTATCCAAGAGTTAGATGGTTCCTTGTGGCCTAGTGTTAGCTGCTTCTATGTAGCCTAGTGTTACCTAGTTTCCTGGCCTATTGTTAGCTGGTTCTTCCTGGCCTTGGGTTAGCTACTTTTTGTGGAATAGGTGGTTCTTTGTGGTCTAGGGTTTGCTGTTTATTTTAGGCCTAGAGTTAGCTGCTTCTTGTAGCCTAGAATTAGCTGGTTCTTTTTGGGCTTCTGTAACCTAGTTCCTTATGGCCTAGTGTCAGCAGGTCCATAATGGTCTAGTCTTAGCTGGTTCTTTGTAACCGAGTATTAGCCTCTTCTTTGTAGCCTAGTGTTTGCTGGTTCTTCCTGCCCTAGTGTTAGCTAGTTCTTTGTGGCCTAGTGTTAGCTGTTTCTTCGTAGCAAAGTGTTAGCTGGTTGTTGTGGCCTAGGGTTAGCTGGTTCTTCCTGCCCAAGGGTTAGCTAGTTCTTTGTAGCCTATTGTTAGCTGATTCTTTGTAGCCTAGTGTTCGCTGGTTCTTCCTGGCCCATTGTTAGCTGGTTCTTTCTGGTCTAGTGTTAGCTGGTTCTTCCTGGCCTAAGGTGAGGTAGTTCTTTGTGGCCTAGTGTTTGCTGGTTCTTTGTGGCCTAGGTTTAGCTCATTCTTTGTAGCCTAGTGTCAGCAGGTTCTTTGGAGCAGAGGTTAGCTGGTTGTTTGTGGCCTAGTGTCAGCTGGTTCTTTGTAGCCTAGTGTTAGCTGGTTCTTTGAAGCCTAGTGTTAGCTGGTTCTTTGAAGCCTAGTGTTAGCTGGTTCTTCCTGTCCTAGTGTTAGCTTGTTCTTCCTGTCCTAGGGTTTCCTTTTTCTGTGTGGCATAGGGTTAGCTGTTTCTTTTTGGCCTAGTGTTAGCTGCTTTTTTGTAGCCTACTGTTAGCTGGCTAGTGTCAGCTGGTTCTTCTCTGTCTAGTGTTATCTTGTTCTTTGTGGCCTAGGGTTAGCTAGTTCTTTCTGGACTAGTGTTAGCTGGTTCTTCCTGCACTAGTGTTAGCTAGTTCTTTTTGGCCTAGTGTTAGCTAGTTCTTTGTGGCCTATTGTTAGCTGTTTCTTCGTAGCCAAGAGTTAGATGGTACTTGTGGCCTAGTGTTAGCTGCTTCTATGTAGCCTAGTGTTAGCTAGTTAATTGGCCTATTGTTAGCTGGTTCTTCCTGGCCTAGGGTTAGCTACATTTTGTTCACTATTGTTAGCTGGTTCTTTGTGGCCTAGGTTTTCTGGTTATTTTAGGCCTAGAGTTAGCTGCTTCTTTGTAGCATATAGTTAGCTGGTTCTTTTTGGGATGCTGTTAGCTAGTTCCTTGTGGCCTAGTGTCAGCTAGTTCTTCATGGTCTAATGTTAGCTGGTTCATTGTGCCTTAGTTTCAACTGGTCCTTCATGGTATAGTCTTAGTTGGTTCTTTGTAACCGAGTATTAGCTGCTTCTTTGTATCCTAGTGTTAGCTGGTTCTTCCAGGACTAGTGTTAGCTAATTCTTGGTGGCCTGTTGTTAGCTGTTTCTTCCTAGCCAATATGTTAGCTGGTTTTTTGTGGCCTAGTGTTAGCTGCTTTTTTGTAGCCTAGTGTTGCTGCTTTTTTGTAGCCTAGTGTTAGGTGCTTCTTTGTAGCCTAGTGTTAGCTGGTTCTTCCTTGCCTATTGTTAGCTGGTTCTTAGTTGCCTAGGTTTAGCTAGTTCTTTGTGGCCTAGTGTTCACAGGTTCTTTGTGGCCTAGGGTAGCTGGTTCTTTGTGGCCTAGTAATAGCTGTTTTTTTGTGGCCTAGTGTTAGCTGCTTCTTTGTAGCCTAGTATTAGCTGATTGTTCTTGGCCTAGCATTAACTGGTTCTTCTTGGCCTAGTGTTAGCTGGTTCTTCCTGGCCTAAGGTGAGGTAGGTCTTTTTGGCCTAGTTTTCGCTGGTTCTTTGTGGTCTAGGGTTAGCTGGTTCTTTGTATATAGAGTTACTGGTTCTTTTTAGCCTAGTTTAGCTGGTGCTTTGTAATATAAGTTAGCTGGTCCTTTGTGGCCTAGAGATACCTGGTTCTTTGTACCCAAGTGTTAGATGGTTCCTTGTTTCCTAGTGTTAGCTAGTTCTTTGTGGCCTATTGTTAGCTGTTTCTTCGTAGCCAAGTGTCAGATGGTTCTTTGTGGCCTAGGATTAGCTGGATCTTTTTGGCCTAGGGTTAACTGGTTCTTCATGGCCTTTTGTTAGCTGATTCTTTGTAACCTAGTGTTAGCTGGTTCTTATAGCCTACTGTTAGCTGGTTTTACATGGCCTAGGGTTACCTAGTTCCATGTGCCCTAGTGTTCGATGGTCTTTGTGCCCTAGTGTTAGCTGGTTCTTTATAGCAGAGGTTACCTGGATCTTTTTGGCCTATTGTCAGCTGGTTATTTTTAGACTACAGTTAGCTGGTTCTTTTTAGCCTTGTGATAGCTGGTTCTTCCTGGCCTAGGGTTAGTTGGTTCTTCCTGGCCTAGGGTTTGCTAGTTCTTTGTGGCCTAGGGTTAGCTGGTTTTTGTGGCTTAGTGTTAGCTGCTTCTTTGTACCCTAGTGTTTCTAGTTCATACTGGCCTACCATTAGCTGGTTCTTCCTGGCCTAGGGTTAGCTGGTTCTTCCTGGCCTAGGGTTACCTAATTCTTTGTGGTTAGTGTTCACTGGTTCTTTGTGGCCTAGGGTGAGCTGGTTCTTATTAGCCTAGAGTTAGCTGGTTCTTTGTAGCCTTGTGTTAGCTGGTTCTTAGTAGCATAGATTAGCTGGTCCTTTGTGGCCTAGTGTCAGCTGGTTCTTCATGGTCTAGTGTTAGCTGGTTCTTTGTGGTATAGGGTTAGCTAGTTCTTTCTGGTTAGTATTATCTGTTTCTTCCTGGCTTACTGTTAGCTAGTTCGTTGTGGCCTAGCATTAGCTGATTTTGTGGCCTAGTGTTAGCAAGTTCTTTGTGGCCTAGTGTTAGCTGTTTCTGCGAAGCCAAGTGTGAGCTGGTTCTTTGTGGCCTAGTATTAGCTGCTTCTTTGTAGCCTAGAGTTAGCTGCTCCTTTGTAGCCTATTGTTAGCTGGTTCTGCCTGGCCTATTGTTAGCTGGGTCTCCCTGGCCTACTGTTATCTAGTTCTTTGTGGCCTACAGTTCGCTGGTTCTTTGTGGCCTAGGGTTAGGTGGTTCTTTGTGGCCTAGTGTTAGCTGCTTCTTTGTACCATAGTGTTAGCTGGTTCTTCTTGGCATAGCATTAGCTGGTTCTTCGTGGCCTAGTGTTAGCTGGTTCTTCCTGGCCTAAATTTAGCTAGTTCTTTGTGGCCTAGTGTTCACTGGTTCTTTGTGGCCTATGGTTAGCTGGGTTTTTGTAGCATAGGTTAGCTGGTTCTTTGTGGCCTAGTGTCAGCTGGTTCTTCATAGTCTAGTGTTATCTGGTTCTTTGGTCCTAGGATTAGCTAGTTTTTTGTGGCCTAGTGTTAGCTGGTTCTTCCAGGACTATTGTTAGCTAGTACTTTGTGGCCTAGTGTTAGCTGGTTCTTGGTGGCCAAGTGTGAGCTAGTTCTTGGTAGCCTAGTGTTATCAGTTTCTTCGTAGCAGTGTTAGATGGTACTTTGTGGCCTTGTGTTAGCTGCTTATTTGTAGCCTAGTATTAGCAGCTTCTTTGTAGCCTGGTGTTAAGTGGTTCTTCCAGGCCTAGGGTTAGATAGCTCTTTGTGGCCGAATGTTAGCTGGTTCTTTGTGGCCTAGGGTTCGCTGGTTCTTTTAGGCCTAGAGTTAGCTGTTTCTTTGTAGCCTTTCCTGGGTACTGTTAGCTAGTTTTTCTGGCCAAGTTTCAGCTGGTTCTTCATGGTCTAGTGTTATCTGGTTCTTTGGGCCTAAAGTTAGCTAGTTCTTTGTGGCCTAGTATTAGCTAGTTCTTTGTGGCCTAGCGTTAGCTGGTTCTTTGTGGCCTAGTGTTAGCTAGTTCTTTGTGGCCTATTGTTAGCTGTTTCTTCGTAGCCAAGTGATAGATGGTTCTTGTAGCCTAATGTTAGCTGCTATTTTGTAGTCTAGTGTTTGCTGGTTCTTCCGGGCCTAGTGTTAGCTGCTTCTTCCTGGCCTACTGTTAGCTAGTTCTTTGTGGCCTAGCATTCGCTGGTTCTTTGTGGCCTAGGGTTAGCTAGTTCCTTGTGGCCTTGTTAGCTGGTTTTTCCTGGTCTACTGTTAGCTAGTTCTTTGTGGCCTAGTGTTAGCTGGTTTTTAGTGGCCTAGTGTTAGCTACTTCTTTCTGGCCTAGTGTTAGCTGTTTCTGCAAAGCCAAGTGTTAGCTGTTTCTTTGTGGCCTAGTTTTAGCTTCTTCTTTGTAGCCTAGAGTTACCTGGTTCTTCCTGGCCTATTGGTAGCTGGGTCTTCCTGTCCTAGGGTTAGATAGTTCTTTGTGGCCTAGAATTCGCTGGTTCTTTGTGGCCTAAGGTTAGCTGGTTCTTTGTGGCCTAGTGTAACCTGGTTCTTCACGGTTTAGTGTCAGCTGGTTCTTTGTGGCCTAGTGTTAGCTAGTTCTTTGTGGCTTAGTGTTAGCTGTTTCTTCGTAGCCAAGTGTTAAATGGTTCTTTTTGGCCTAGTGTTAGCTGCTTATTTGTAGCCTAGTGTTAGCTGCTTCTTTGTAGCCTTATGTTAGCTGGTTCTTCCTGGCCTATTGTTAGCTGGTTCCTCCTGTCCTAGGGTTAGATAGTTCTTTGTGTGCTAGTGTTAGCTGGTTCTTTGTGCCCTGGGTTAGCTGGTTCTTATAGGCCTAGAGTTAGCTGGTTCTTTATAGCCTAGTGTTAGCTGGTTCTTCCTGGGCTACAGTTAGCTATTTATTTCTGGCCTAGTGTCAGCTAGTTCTTCATGGTCTAGTGTTAGCTGGTTCTTTGTGGCCTAGGGATAGCTGGTTCTTTATAACCTAGAGTTAGCTGGTTCTTATAGCCTACAGTTAGCTCGTTCTTGCTGGCCTAGTGTTACCTAGTTCTTGGTGACCTAGTGTTAGCTGCTTCTTTGTAGCATAGGTTAGCTGGTTCTTTGTAGCCTAGTGTTAGCTGGTACTTTGTAGCAGATGTTAGCTGGTTCTTCCGGAACTATTGTTAGCTGGTTCTTCCTGGCCTCGGGTTTGCTAGCTTTTTGTGGCCTAGTGTTATGTGGTTCTTTGGAGCATAGGTTAGCTGTTTTTTTGTGGCCTAGTTTTACTGGTTCTTTGTAACAGATGTTAGCTGGGTCTTCCTGACCTAGTGTTAGCTGCTTCTTGGTGGGATAGTGTCATCTAGTCCTTCATGGCCTAGTGTTAGCTGGTTCTTTGTAACAGATGTTAGCTGGGTCTTCCTGACCTAGTGTTAGCTGGTTCTTCCGGGCCTAGCATTAGCTGGTTCTTCCTGGCCTAGTATTGGCTGATTCTTCGTGGCCTAGTGTTAGCTGCTTCTTGGTGGGCTAGTGTCACTTAGTCCTTCATGGCCTAGTGTTAGCTGCTTCTTTGTGGCCTATGGTTAGCTAGTTCTTTGTGGCCTATTGTTAGCTGTTTCTCCCTGGCCTAGGGTTAGCTAGTTCTTTGAAACCTGGTTAATACTAGTTCTTTGTGATAACACTGGTTCTTTGTGGCCTTAGTTAGCTAGATTTTTTGTGGCCTAAGGTTAGCTGGTTCTCGTGGCCAAGTGTTAGCAGGATCTTCTTTGGCTAGTATTAGCTAGTTCTTTACGTCCTAGTGTTACCTGGTTCTTTGTGGCCTATAGTTAGTTAGCTGGTTCTATGTAGTGTAGGTTAGCTGGTTCTTTGTGGCCTAGTTTCAGCTGGTTCTTCATGACCTAGTGTTAGCTGTTTCTTTGTGGTCTAGGGTTAGCTAGTTCTTTGTGGCCTAGTGTTAGCTGGTTCTTTGGCCTATAGTTAGTTAGCTGGTTCTATGTAGCATAGGTTAGCTGGTTCTTTGTGGCCTAGTTTCAGCTGGTTCTTCATGACCTAGTGTTAGCTGTTTCTTTGTGGTCTAGGGTTAGCTAGTTCTTTGTGGCCTAGTGTTAGCTGGTTCTTCCAGGCCTAGAGTTAGTTACTTCTTTATGGCCTAATGTTATCTGTCTCTTCCTAGCCTAGTAATGCGGATTCTTCATGGCCTAGATTTAGCTGTTTCTTTGTGGCCTAGGGTTAGCTAGTTCTTTGTGGCCTAGTGTTAGCTGGTTCTTTGGCCTATAGTTAGTTAGCTGGTTCTATGTAGCGTAGGTTAGCTGGTTCTTTGTGGCCTAGTTTCAGCTGGTTCTTCATGACCTAGTGTTAGCTGTTTCTTTGTGGTCTAGGGTTAGCTAGTTCTTTGTGGCCTAGTGTTAGCTGGTTCTTCCAGGCCTAGAGTTAGTTACTTCTTTATGGCCTAATGTTATCTGTCTCTTCCTAGCCTAGTAATGCGGATTCTTCATGGCCTAGATTTAGCTGTTTCTTTGTGGCTTAGGGTTAGCGGGTTCTTTTAGCCTAGTGTTACCTGGTTTTTCCTGGCCTAAACTTAGCTGGTTCTTCATGGCCTAGTGTTAGCTAGTTCTTTCAGGCATAGTGTTAGCTGGTTCTTTTTGGACTAGGGCTTTTGGTTCATTGTAACCTAGAGTTAGCTGGTTCTTTGTGCCCTAGTGTTAGCTGGTTCTTCCTGGCCTAATATTAGCTTGTACTTTGTGGCCTAATATTAGTTGGTTCTTCGTGGCCTAGTGTTAGGTGGTTCTTCCTGGCCTAGCATTAGCTGGCTCTTCCTGGCCTAGTGTTAGCTGGCTCTTTCTGGCCTAGTGTTACCTAGTTCTTTGAGGCCAAGTGTTAGCTGGTTCTTTGTAGCCTTATGTTAGTTTGTTCTTGGTAGCATAGGTTTGCTGGTACTTTGTGGCCTAGTGTCAGCTGGTTCTTCATGGTTTAGTGTTAGCTGGTTCTTTGTGGCCTAGGGATAGCTAGTTCCTTGTGGCTAAGTGTTAGCTGGTTCTTCCTGGCCTACTGTTAGCTAGTTCTTTATGGCCTAGTGTTAGCTGGTTTTTAGTGGCCTAGTGTTAGCTGGTTTTTAGTGGCCTAGTTTTAGCTGTTTCTGCAAAGCCAAATGTTCGCTGGTTCTTTGTGGCCTATGGTTAGCTGGTTCTTTGAAGCATAGGTTAGCTGGTTCTTTGTGACCTAGTGTCAGCTGGTTCTTCATGGTTTAGTTTTATCTGGTTCTTTGGGCCTAGTGTTAGGTGGTTCTTTGTGGCCTAGTGTAAGCTGGATCTTCATGGTCTAGTGTTAGTTGGTTCTTAGTAACCGAGATTTAGTTGGTTCTTTGTAGTCTAGTATTAGCTGGTTCTATGTAGCATAGATTAGCTGGTCCTTTGTGGCATAGAGTTAGATGTTTCTTCATAGCCAAATGTTAGATGGTTCGTTGTGGCCTAGTGTTAGCTGCTTATTTGTACCATATTGTTAGCTGCTTCTTTGTAGTATAGTGTTTGCTGGTTCTTCCTGGCCTATTGTTAGCTGGTTCTTCCTGGGCTACTGTTAGCTAGTTTTTCTGGCCTAGTGTGACCTGGTTCTTCCTGGCCTAGTGTTAGCTGCTTATTCCTGGCCTAGTGTTAGCTAGTTCTTTGTGGACTAGCGTTGGCAGGTTCTTTGTGGCCAAGTGTGAGGTAGTTCTTTGTAGCCTAGTGTTAGCTGTTTCTTCGTAGCCATGTGTTAGATGGTACTTTGTGTCCTAGTGTTAGTTGCTTCTTTGTAGCCTAGGGTTAGCCTCTTCTTTGTAGCCTAGTGTTAGCTGGTTCTTCCTGCCCTAGTGTTAGCTAGTTCTTTGTGGCCGAGTGTTAGATGGTTCTTTGTGGCCTAGTGTTAGCTGGTTCTTTGTGGCCTAGTGTTAGCTAGTCCTTTGTGGCCTAGTGTTAGCTGGTTCTTTGTGTCCTAGTGTTAGCTAGTTCTTTGTGGTCTAGTGTTAGCTGGTTTTTAGTGGCCTAGTGTTAGCTAGTTCTTTCTGGCCTAGTTTTAGCTGTTTCTGCGAAGCCAAGTTTTCGCTGGTTCTTTGTGGCCTATGGTTAGCTGGTTCTTTGAAGCATAGGTTAGCTGGTTCTTTGTGACCTACTGTCAGCTGGTTCTTCATGGTTTAGTTTTATCTGGTTCTTTGTGGCCTAGTGTTAGGTGGTTCTTTGTGGCCTAGTGTTAGCTGGTTCTTTGTGGCCTAGTGTTAGCTACTCCTTTGGGGCCTAGTGTTAGTTGGTTCTTAGTGACCTAGAGTTTGCTAGTTCCTTGTGGCCTAGTGTTAGCTGGTTCTTCCTGGCCTTCTGTTAGCTAGTTGTTTGTTGCCTAGTGTTAGCTGGTTTTTAGTGGCCTAGTGTTAGCTAGTTCTTTCTGGCCTAGTGTTAGCTGTTTCTGCGAAGCCAAGTGTTAGCTGGTTCTTTGTGGCCTAGTTTTAGCTGCTTTTTGTAGTCTAGTTATAGCTGCTTCTTTGTAGCCAAGTGTTATCTGGTTCTTCCTGGCCTATTGTTATCTGGGTCGTCTTGTCCTAGGGTTAGCTAGTTCTTGTGGCCTATGGTTAGTTGGTTCTTTGTGGCCTAGTGTAACCTGGTTCTTCATGGTCTAGTATTAGCTGGTTATTTGGGGCCTATGGATAGCTGGTTCTTTATAACCTAGAGTTAGCTGGTTCTTATAGCCTAGAGTTAGCTGGTTCTTCCTGGCCTAGTGTTAGCTAGTTCTTGGTGACCTAGTGTTAGCTGGGTCATTGTAGCATAGGTTAGCTGGGTCTTTTTGGCCTAGTGTTTGCTGGTTCTTTGTAACAGATGTTAGCTGGGTCTTCCTGACCTAGTGTTAGCTGGTTCTTTGTGGCCTAGTGTTAGGTAGTTCTTTGTGGCCTAGTGTTAGGTGTTACTTCAAAGCCAAGTGTTAGATGGTTCTTTGTGGCCAAGTGTGAGCTAGTTCTTTGTAGCCTAGTGTTAGCTGTTTCTTCCCAGCCATGTGTTAGATGGTACTGTGTGGCCTAGTGTAGCTGCTTATTTGTAGCCTAGTGTTAGCTGCTTCTTTGTAGCCTCCTGTTAGCTGCTTCTTCCTGGCCTAGTGTTAGCTGGTTCTTGGTAGCCGAGTGTTAGATGGTTCTTTGTGGCCTAGGGTTCACTGGGTCTTTTTGGCCTAGTGTTAGTTGGTTCTTTGTAACAGATGTTAGCTGGGTCTTCCTGACCTAGTGTTAGCTGGGTCTTTGTGGCCTAGTGTTAGGTAGTTCTTTGTGGCCTAGTGTTAGGTGTTACTTCAAAGCCAAGTGTTAGATGGTTCTTTGTGGCCTAGCATTAGCTAGTTATTTGTGGCCAAGTGTGAGCTAGTTCTTTGTAGCCTAGTTTTAGCTGTTTCTTCGTAGCCATGTGTTAGATGGTACTGTGTGGCCTAGTGTAGCTGCTAGTTTGTAGCCTAGGGTTAGCTGCTTCTTTGTAGCCTCCTGTTAGCTGGTTCTTCCTGGCCTAGTGTTAGCTAGTTCTTTGTGGCCGAGTGTTAGATGATTCTTTGTGGCCTAGGGTTCGCTGGTTCTTTTAGGCATAGAGTTATCTGGTTCTTTGTAGGCTAGTGTTAGCTGGTTCTTTGTAGCCTAGTGTTAGCTGGTTATTCCTGGCCTAGTGTTAGCTGGTTCTTCCTGGCCTGGGGTTTGCTTGTTCTTTGGGGCCTAGGGTTAGCTGGTTCTTTCTGGCCTGCTGCTCGATGCTTCTTTGTACCCTAGTGTTTCTGTTTCTTCCTGGCACCATGAGGTGGTTCTTATTGGCCTAGTGTTAGCTGGTTCTTCCTGGTCTACGGTTAGATATTTCTTTGTGGCATAGTGTTCGCTGGTTCTTTGTGGCCTAGGGTTAGCGGCTTCATTTAGGCCTAGAGGTAGCTGGTTCTTTGTAGCCTAGTGTTAGCTGGTTCTTTGTAGCATAGATTAGCTGGTCCTTTGTGGCCTAGATTTAGCTGGTTCTTTGTAGCCTAATGTTAGCTTGTTCTTTGTAGCATAGGTTAGCTGGTTCTTTGTGGCCTAGTGTCAGCTGGTTCTTCATGGTATAGTGTTAGCTGGTTCTTTGTGGCGTAGGGTTAGCTAGTTCCTTCTGGCCTAGTTTTAGCTGGTTCTTCCTGGCCTACTGTTAGCTAGTTTTTCTGGCCTAGTGTCAGCTGGTTCTTCATGGTGTAGTGTTAGCTGGTTCTTTGTGGCCTAGTGTAAGCTGGATCTTCATGGTCTAGTGTTAGTTGGTTCTTAGTAACCGAGATTTAGTTGGTTCTTTGTAGTCTAGTATTAGCTGGTTCTTTGTAGCATAGATTAGCTGGTCCTTTGTGGCCTAGAGTTAGCTGTTTCTTCATAGCCAAATGTTAGATGGTTCGTTGTGGCCTAGTGTTAGCTGCTTATTTGTACCATATTGTTAGCTGCTTCTTTGTAGTATAGTGTTTGCTGGTTCTTCCTGGCCTATTGTTAGCTGGTTCTTCCTGGGCTACTGTTAGCTAGTTTTTCTGGCCTAGTGTGACCTGGTTCTTCCTGGCCTAGTGTTAGCTGCTTATTCCTGGCCTAGTGTTAGCTAGTTCTTTGTGGACTAGCGTTGGCAGGTTCTTTGTGGCCAAGTGTGAGGTAGTTCTTTGTAGCCTAGTGTTAGCTGTTTCTTCGTAGCCATGTGTTAGATGGTACTTTGTGTCCTAGTGTTAGTTGCTTCTTTGTAGCCTAGGGTTAGCCTCTTCTTTGTAGCCTAGTGTTAGCTGGTTCTTCCTGCCCTAGTGTTAGCTAGTTCTTTGTGGCCGAGTGTTAGATGGTTCTTTGTGGCCTAGTGTTAGCTGGTTCTTTGTGGCCTAGTGTTAGCTAGTCCTTTGTGGCCTAGTGTTAGCTGGTTCTTTGTGGCCTAGTGTTAGCTAGTTCTTTGTGGTCTAGTGTTAGCTTGTTTTTAGTGGTCTAGTGTTAGCTATTTCTTTCTGGCCTAGTGTTAGCTGTTTCTGTGAAGCCAAGTGTTCGCTGGTTCTTTGTGGCCTATGGTTAGCTGGTTCTTTGAAGCATAGTTTAGCTGGTTCTATGTGACCTACTGTCAGCTGGTCCTTCATGGTCTAGTGTTATCTGGTTCTTTGGGTCTAGGGTTTGCTAGTTTGTTGTGGCCTAGTGTTAGCTGGTTCTTTGTGGCCAAGTGTAAGCAGGTTATTTGTAGCCTAGTGTTAGCTGTTTCTTCGAAGCCAAGTGTTAGATGGTACTTTGTGGCCTAGTGCTAGCTGCTTATTTGTAGCCTAGTATTTGTGGCTTCTTTGTAGCCTGGTGATAGGTGGTTCTTACTGGCCTAGGGTTAGATAGTTCTTTGTGGCCGAGTGTTAGATGGTTCTTTGTGGCCTAGGGTTTGCTGGTTCTTTTAGGCCTATAGTTAGCTGGTTCTTTGTAGCTTAGTATTAGCTGGTTCTTCCTGGCCTACTGTTAGCTAGTTTTTCTGGCCTAGTGTCAGCTGGTTCTTCATGGTCTAGTGTTAGCTGGTCCTTTGTGGCCTAGTAAGCTGGTTATTCATGGTCTAGTGTTAGCTGTTTCTTAGTAACCTAGATTTAGCTGGTTCTTTGCAGCCTAGTGTTAGCTGGTTCTTTGTAGCATGGATTAGCTGGTCCTTAGTGGCCAAGAGTTAGCTGGTTCTTTTTAGCCTAATGTTAGCTTGTTCTTTGTAGCATAGATTAGCTGGTTCTTTTTCGCCTTGTATCAGCTGGTTCTTCATGGTCTAGTGTTTGCTTGTTCTTTGTGGCCTAGGGTTAGCTGGTTTTTAGTGGCCTAGTGTTAGTTAGTTCTTTCTGGCCTTGTGTTAACTGTTTCTCCGAGCCAAGTGTTAGCTGCTTCTTTGTAGCCTAGTGTTAGATGGTTCTTCTGGGCCTAGTATTAGCTGGTTCTTAATGGCCTAGTGTTAGCTGGTTGTTTGTGGCCTAGGGATAGCTGGTTCTTTATAACCTACAGTTAGCTGTTTCTTCCTGGCCTAGGGTTAGCTAGTTTTTGACGCCTAGTTTTAGCTGGTTCTTTGAGGCCTTGGGTTAGCTAGTTTTTTGTTGGCTAAGGTTAGCTGGTTCTCGTGGCATAGTATTAGCTGATTCTTCGTGGCCTCAGTTAGCTGGTTCTTGTGGTCAAGTGTTAGCATGATCTTCCTTGGCTAGTATTAGCTAGTTCTTTATGGCCTAGTGTTACCTGGTTCTTTGTGGCCTATAGTTAGCTGGTTCTTTGTAACGTAGGTTAGCTGGTTCTTTGTGGCCTAGTTTCAGCTGGTTCTTCATGGCCTAGTGTTAGCTGTTTCTTTGTGGTCTAGGGTTAGCTAGTTCTTTGTGGCCTAGTGTTAGCTGGTTCTTCCAGGCCCAGGGTTAGATACTTCTTTATGGCCTAAAGTTATCTGTCTCTTCCTAGCCTAGTAATGTGGATTCTTCGTGGCCTAGTGTTAGCTGGTTCTTCCTGGCCTAGTGTTAGCTGGTTCTTTGTGGCCTAGTGTTAGCTGGTTTTTTGTGGCCTAGGGTTAGCAGGTTTTTGTAGCCTAGAGTTTCTGGTTCTCTGTGCCCTAGTGTTAGCTGGTTCTTCCTGGCCTAGTGTTACCTAGTTCTTTGTGGCTTACGGTTAGCTGGTTCTTTTTGGCCAGGGTTAACTAGTTCATGTGGCCTAGGGGTAACAGGTTCTACCTGACCTAGTGTTAGCTGGTACTTCATGGCCTAGTATTAGCTGCTTCTTCCTGGCCTAGTGTTAGCTAGTTCTTTCTGGCCTAGTGTTAGCTGTTTCTGCGAAGCCAAGTGTTAGCTTGATCTTTGTGGTCTAGTTTTAGCTGTCTCTTTGTAGCCTAGTGTTGCCTGCTTCTCTGTATCCTAGTGTTAGATTGTTCTTCCTGGCCTATTGTTAGCTGGGTCTCCTGTCCTAGGGTTAGCTAGTTCTTTGTGGCCTAGAGTTCGCTGGTTCTTTGGTGCCTACGGTTAGCTGGTTCTTTGTGGCCTAGTGTTAGATGGTTATTTGTGGCCTGGGAATAGCTGGTTCTTTATAACCTAGAGTTAGCTGGTTCTTATAGCCTAGAGTTAGCTGATTCTTCCTGGCGTAGTGTTAGCTAGTTCTTGGTGACCTAGTGTTAGCTGCTTCTATGTAGCATAGGTTAGCTGGGTCTTTTTGGCCTAGTGTTAGCTGGTTCTTTGTAGCAGATGTTAGCTGGTTCTTCCGGATCTATTGGTACCTGGTTCTTCCTGGCCTAGGGTTAGCTAATTCTTTGTGGCCTAGTGTTTGATGGTTCTTTTTGGCTGAGCATTTGCTGGTTCTTAGTAGCCTAGAGTTAGCTGGTTCTTTGTAGCCTAGTGTTAGCTGGTTCTTTGTAGCATAGATTAGCTGGACCTTTGTGGCCTAGAGTTAGCTGGTTCTTTGTAGCCTAATGTTAGTTTGTTCTTTGTAGCATAAGTTAGCAGGTTCTTTGTGGCCTAGAGTCATCTGGTTCTTCAAGTCTAGTGTTAGTTGGTTCTTTGTGGCCTAGGGTTCGCTAGTTCCTTCTGGCCTAGTGTTAGCTGGTTCTTCCTGGCCTACTGTTAGCTAGTTCTTTGTCGCCTAGTGTTAGCTAGTTCTTTCAGGCCTAGTGTTAGCTGTTTCTGCGAAGCCAATTGTTAGCTTGTTCTTTGTGGTCTAGTATTAGCTGCTTCTTTGTAGCCTAGTGTTGCCTGCTCTTTGTATTCTAGTGTTTGCTTGTTCTTCCTGGCCTATTGTTATCTGGGTCTTCCTGTCCAAGGCTTAGCTAGTTCTTTGTGGCCTAGATTTCGCTGGTTCTTTGGTGCCTACGGTTAGCTGGTTCTTAATGGCCTAGTGTTAGCTGGTTGTTTGTGGCCTAGGGATAGCTGGTTCTTTATAACCTATAGTTAGCTGGTTCTTATAGCCTAGAGTTAGCTGATTCTTCCTGGCGTAGTGTTAGCTAGTTCTTGGTGACCTAGTTTTAGCTGCTTCTTTGTAGCTTAGGTTAGCTGGTTCTTTGTAGCCTAGTGTTAGCTGGTTCTTAGTAGCAGAACCAGCAGATGTTAGCTGGTTCTTCCGGATCTATTGTTAGCTGGTTCTTCCTGGCCTAGGGTTTGCTAGTTCTTTGTGGCCTAGTGTTATCTGGTTCTTTGTAGCATAGGTTAGCTGGTTCTTTTTGGCCTAGTGTTAGCTGGTTCTTTGTAACAGATGTTAGCTGGGTCTCCCTGACCTAGTGTTAGCTGGTTCTTCCTGGCCTAGAGTTTGCTAGTTCTTTGTAGCCTAGTGTTAGCTGGTTTTTCCTGGCCTAGTATTAGCTGATTCTTCATGGCCTAGTGTTAGCTGCTTCTTTGTGGCCTATGGTTAGCTAGTTTTTTGTGGCCTATTGTTAGCTGTTTCTTCCTGGCCTAGGGTTAGCTAGTTCTTTGAAGCCTAGTGTTAGCTGGTTCTTTGTGGCCTTAGGTAGCTAGTTTTTTTGTGGCCTAAGGTTAGCTGGTTCTCGTGGCATAGTATTAGCTGATTCTTCGTGGCCTAAGTTAGCTGGTTCTCTGTGCCCTAGTGTTAGCTCATTCTTCCTGGCCTAGTGTTACCTAGTTCTTTGTGGCTTAAGGTTAGCTGGTTCTTTTTGTCCTTGGGTTAGCTGGTTCATGTGTCTTAGGGGTAACAGGTTCTTCCTGGCCTAGTGTTAGCTGGTACTTCCTGGCCTAGGGTTAGCTGATTCTTCCTGGCCTAGTGTTAGCTGGTTCTTTGTGGCCTATTGTTAGCTGGTTCTTTGTAGCATAGGTTAGCTGGTTCTTTGTAGCCTAGTGTTAGCTGGTTCTTAGTAGCAGAACCAGCAGATGTTAGCTGGTTCTTCCGGATCTATTGTTAGCTGGTTCTTCCTGGCCTAGTGTTAGCTGGTTCTCTGTGGCCAAGTGTGAGCTAGTCATTTGTAGCCTAGTATTAGCTGTTTCTTCGTAGCCAAGTGTTAGATGGTACTTTGTGGTCTAGTGCTAGCTGCTTATTTGTAGCCTAATATTAGCGGCTTCTTTGTAGCAGGGTGTTAGGTGGTTCTTCCTGGCCTAGGGTTAGATCTTTCTTTGTGGCTGAGTATTAGCTGGTTCTTTGTAACCTAGTGTTAGCTGGTTTTTCCTGGCCTATTGTTAGCTGGGTTTTCCTGTCCTAGGGTTAGCTAGTTCTTTGTGCCCTGTGTTAGCTGCTTCTTTGTAGCCTAGTGTTAGCTGCTTCTTCTTGGGCTAGCATTAGCTGGTTCTTCTTGGCCTAGCATTAGCTGCTTCTTCGTGGCATAGTGTTAGCTGGCTCCTCCTGGCCTAAGGTTAGCTAGTTCTTTGTGGCCTAGTGTTTGCTGGTTCTTTGTGGCCTATGGTTAGCTGGTTCTTTGAAGCATAGGTTAGCTGGTCCCTTGTGACCTAGTGTCAGCTGGTTCTTCATGGTCTAGTGTTATCTGGTTCTTTGGGCCTAGGGTTAGCTAGTTCTTTGTGGCCTAGTGTTAGCTAGTTCTTTGTAGCATTGGTTAGCTAGTTTTTTTGTGGCCTAGTGTTAGCTGCTTCTTTGTGGCGAAGTGTGAGCTAGTTCTTTGTAGCCTAGTGTTAGCTGTTTCTTCATAGCCAAGTGTTAGATGGTACTTTGTGGCCTAGTATTAGCTGCTTATTTGTAGCCTAGTATTAGCGGCTTCTTTGTAGCCTGGTGTTAGGTGGTTCTTCCTGGCCTAGGGTTACATCTTTCTTTGTGGCCGAGTGTTAGCTGATTCTTTGTAACCTAGTGTTAGCTGGTTCTTCCTGGCCTATTGTTAGCTGGTTCTTCCTGGCCTAGGGTTAGATATTTCTTTGTGGCCTAGTGTTAGCTGGTTCTTTGTGGCCTCGGGTTAGCTGGTTCATTTAGGCCTAGATTTAGCTGGTTCTTTGTAGCCTAGTGTTAGCTGGTTCTTCCTTGGCTACTGTTACTTCTTTCTGACCTGTTGTCAGCTGGTTCTTCATGGTCTAGTGTTAGCTGGTTTTTGTGGCCTAGGGATAGCTGGTTCTTTATATCCTAGATTTAGCTGGTTCTTTTAGCCTAGAGTTAGCTGGTTCTTCCTAGCCAAGTGTTAGCTGGTTTTCCTGGCCTAGGGTTAGCTGGTTCTTTTTAGCCTAATGTTAGCTTCTTCTTTGTAGCATAGGTTAGCTGTTCTTTGTGGCCTAGTGACAGCTGGTTCTTCATGGTCTAGTGTTAGCTGGTTCTTTGTGGTATAGGGTTAGCTAGTTCTTTGTGGCCCAGTGTTAGCTGGTTCTTCCTGGCCTACAGTTAGCTAGTACTTTGTGGCCTAGGGTTAGCTGTTTTTTTATGGCCTAGTGTTAGCTAGTTCTTTGTGACCTAGTGTTCGCTGTTTCTGCAAGCCAAGTGTTAGCTGTTTCTTTGTGGACTAGTATTAACTGCTTCTTTGTAGCCTAGTGTTAGCTGCTTCTTTGTAGCCTAGTGTTATTTGGTTCTTCCTGGTCTATTGTTATCTGGGTCTCCGTGGCCTAGCGTTAGCTAGTTTTTGGGGCCTAGATTTCGCTGGTACTTTGTGGCCTAGGGCTAGGTGTTTCTTTGTGGCCTAGTGTTAGCTGGTTCTTTGTTGCCTAGTGTTAGCTGCTTCTTTGTAGCCTAGTGTTAGCTGGTTCTTCTTGGCCTATCATTAGCTGGTTCTTCATGGCCTAGTGTTAGCTTGTCCTTCCAGGCCTAAATTTAGCTAGTTCTTTGTGGCCTAGCGTTTGCTGGTTCTTTGTGTCCTATGGTTAGCTGGTTCTTTGTAGCATAGGTTAGCTGGTTCTTTGTGGCCTAGTGTCAGCTGGTTCTTCAATGTCTAGTGTTATCTGGTTCGTTGGGCCTAAGGTTGACTAGTTCTTTGTGGCCTAGTGTTAGCTGGTTCTTCCTGGCCTAGTGTTAGCTAGTTCTTTGTGGCGAAGTGTTAGATGGTACTTTGTGGCCTAATGTTAGCTGCTTATTTGTAGTATAATGTTAGGAGCTTCTTTGTAGCCTGGTGTTAGGTGGTTCTTCCTGGCCTAGGGTTAGATTGTTCTTTGTGGCTGAGTTTAGCTGGTACTTTGTGGCCTAGGTTTCGCTGGTTCTTTTAGGCCTAGAGTTTGCTGGTTCTTTGTAGCCTAGTGTTAGCTGGTTCTTCCTGGGCTACTGTTAGCTAGTTTTTCTGGCCTAGTGTAAGCTGGTTCTTCATGGTCTAGTGTTAGTTGGTTCTTAGTAACCTAGATTTAGTTGGTTCCTTGTAGTCTAGTGTTAGCTGGTCCTTGGTGGCCTAGAGTTACCTGGTTCTTTGTAGCCTAGTGTTAGCTGGTTCTTCCTCGCCTAGCATTAGCTGGTTCTTCCTGGCCTAGGGTTAGCTAGTTCTTTGAAGCCTAGTGTTAGCTGGTTCTTTGTGGCCTAGGGCTAGCAGGTTCTTTGTAGCCTAGTGTTAGCTGGTTCTTCCTGGCCTACCATTATCTGGTTCTTCCTGGCCTAGTGTTAGCTAGTTCTTCCTGGCCTAGGGTTAGCTAGTTCTTTGTAGCCTATTGTTAGCTGGTTCTTTGTGGCCTAGTGTTAGGTAGTTCTTTCTAGCCTAGAATTAGCTGGTTCTTTGTGGCCTAGAATTACTTGGTTCTTCCTGGCCTAGGGTTAGCTGGTTCTTCCTGGCCTAGGGTTAGCTGGTTCTTCCTGGCCTAGGGTTGGCTGCTTCTTCCTGGCTAGTTCTTGGTGGCCTAGTTTTAGCTGGTACTTCCTGGCCTAGTATTAGCTGATTCTTCATGCCCTAGTGTTAGCTGGTTCTTTGTGGCCTGGTGTTAGCTGGCTGACCTCTAAAGACCTCATGGGCTGGGCATTGCTGGCCCATGCCTTTAATCCCAGCACTGGGGAGGCAGAGGCAGGCGGATCTCTGTGAGTTCGAGGCCAGCCTGGTCTCCAGAGGGAATGCCAGGACAGGCTTCAAAGCTACACCCAGAGAAACCCTGTCTCGAAAAATTTAAAAAATAAAAATAAAAAACCTCATAGCCAAATAGTCCTATTCTGCCATGTTGGGGAGTTGGGGATTCAACTTATGTTTGGGTGAACACCATGCTTACCACTAGGGAACTCCAGATAAAAACATAACTAGGAAGGGGGAGGATGTGAATGCACACACACAGGAAAAGTAAAATAAAGTGTGTCTAACTGCCCAGAAAAAAATCTAGAGAGAGGTTAAACTATTTTTAAAAACAGAGTATAAAAGACATACTATCTCCTAGACAACATCACTGAGCCTCAGGGTGCCCACCACAGGGAATCGGTATTCTCTGGGGAATGCACCAACGTGCTTCTCAGACCTCCAAAATTCCAGGTCCGCCAGAGCTTCCTCACTGTCTCTTTAAGTCTCCCAATGCCCTGAAGTAGACATCTATTCTCCAGCTTTCCTGTATCTAAAGAGAAAATTGCCCTGAATTGCTTAGGTCTGGGGATTACAGAAAGAAAACTCCAAATGACTTCTGATGTTTAAAATGTCCTAAAGGATGGCAAAGCCCTGTAGAAGTGCCCTAAGCTCAGGCTGTTTACAAACTAGCCCTAGCTCACACTCAAATAGGAGTATTTGTTTTGTTTTGTTTATGTATATGGGTGTTTTGTCCTGTGGATGTAAATATGTCATGTGTGTGCAGTACCCACAGAAGCCAGAAGAGGGTGTCAGAGTCCCTGAAACTGGAGTTACAGATGGCTGTGGGCCACCATGGGGGTGTTGGGGCTCAAACCTGGGTCCTCTCCTAGAGGAGGATGTGCTCTTGACCACTGAGCCATCTCTCTAGCCCTACAGATAATATTTTTTAGTTGAAGTATTCCAGACCAAGAAAAACTTGGAAAAGGCCAGCAGTGGAGGTGCACACGTTTAATCCCAGCACTCGGGAGGCAGAGGCAGGCAGATCTCTGTGAGTTCGAGGCCAGCCTGATCTACAGAGCGAGTGCCAGGACAGCCTCCAAAGTTACACAGAGAAACCCTGTCTCGAAGGGGAAAAAAAGAAAAAAGAAAGAAAAGAAGAAAGAAAAGCTTGGACGTTCCCTTCACTGAGCTATGATGACATGTCCCTAACAGCAAAACTTCCTCAGCTCACTGCAGAACAGGGTGCACTGTCTCCGTTTCTTTAGATGGAAAAAAAAAAGTGAAATGTTTACTCAAATATGAACTTAAAAAATCCACACTATTGGGGCTGGAGGGATGGCTCAGCTGTTAAAAGCAGTGGCTGCTCTTCCGGGGGACCCAGGTTCGAGTCCCAGCAACCACAAGATGACTCACAGCCACTGGTAACTCCAGTTCCAGGGGGATCTGACACCCTCTTCTGGCCTCTGTGGGGGTGCGTGAGTGTGTGCGCTCACATGGTGGACAGACATATATGCAATCAAAACACTGATACAATTTTTTTTACAGTTTTTTAATTCCACAGTATCATCAAATAGTTCTTATTCCAAGAAAACAAGGACATGCCTACGTCAAGGCCGCGATGGAGAAGACTGGCAAGTTGGAGAATTTTAAAATGAAATGAGAGTAGGCGAATCTTAACAGAAGATTTCCCAAGCCACGAAGGTTGTCCCCGTGATTATCAAGGAGGGGGACAGCTCAGCATGGCTGTTGACCACACTTCTCCCAAGGAGAGACTGAGCTACACATGGACAATAAGAAGCAAAATGGTGCCTCAGACACAAGGCAGAGTTACAGCCTGCACAGAGCACCCCCACTAGAAATGGGCATGATGAGGGTGGGCGGGGTGAGCAAGAGGAGAGAAAGGAGAGGGAACAGGGACTGGAAAAGAGCTGAAGGCTGAGCAACAGGCTGGCCCAAGGACAGACGGTGCTGTGCTCCAGAGCTGTGGGCCTATTCTGATAACAAGGAAAGGGCGCTAAGCTCAGAAGCCATCCAGCAGTGATGGGGAGCCTGCCTGTGGGTCTCAGAGACCCCAGTGTGCTTCCGCTGGCCACTGGCAAATGATAAAAACCGTCCTCTGTGGAGGGAACTGTCCTCAGTGCAGACTGAAAATGGCCCTAATCAAGAGCAGCAAAGAACTCATCTGAGCAAGGAAGGGAGCAAAGGATCATGGGTGAGAGCAGGAGAAGACAAGTAAGGCACTCCTGCTGCTTGCATGCTGGTGACACTCTAGTAGAAAACCATTTGCAGGTCACCAAGACAGCAGAGTAGGAGGTGCCAGCCTTCACACACACACACACACACACACACACACCATACGGGCTTACACAGGGATGCCTACATTGCTGTGTGACTATTACAAGCCACAGTAGCCCCAAGAATGAACTGAAGAACTACACCAAGGCCCCTCAGAAACATGGTAGGGAGAGCCACGCAAGGAACATGGTGAAGTAGGCACCCCGGACACACCAGGGGTCAGCTGCAGAAAGAACAGGAGCCACACAGGGGACCCACCATCCTCCCCTCAGCCTGCCCTGCAGAGGACAGTGCCTCTCTTGCCACCAGTCATTCCTCCTTAGATGCCCACAGAGAGATCCAACCGCCCACCCTTCCCCACATCCAAGACACTTCAGAGGAGTTGCTAGCCCTGTAACAAAACCCACCTGCCACTGGGAACCCCTGGGAGAGCTTCCAACGACAGCTCAAGTGGCAGGGGTATTTAACAAAGGAGACCGTGGGAGCTGGGGTGATGGAGAGAAATACAGCAATGGGGGGATGGAAAGGAAGAGAAAGGAGAGGAGGAGGGCGAAGGAAGAAGAGGGGGGGGTGAAAAAGATAGAGGAGGAAGCAGAAAACGAGAAGAGGTGGACAGGAAGGGCTCCCGAGCCAGGGCTCAGTTCTGCAGAAAGCAGCCACCTTCACACCACAGTTGTGCAGGCCACAGCTTCATCGCACCTTACCAGTGCACTTGCCTTCTCGCTATTCAAACCCACTGTTCACCGGAACTGGAGGCTAACCTGCCAGGGAGCCGAGCGAGCATTGTCTGTGGGCCATGTGGTTTCTTGTCTCCTGTGGAAGCAGCGAGCTTCTCCTGGTGACTTTGTGCCTTCTGTGCTCGGCTGCTCTTGGCAGAGCTAAATGCCACTCTCTTCTTGTGCCCGTGTAGTTCTGTGCTCTGTTCAAAGTGAAATGCTTTCTGGAAAAGTACATTTTTGTATGTGGTTTTGACAATCTCAATTTCGACTGCTAGGAAGTTTTTGTTGTTAAAGAAAGGAAAAAAAAAAAAACTTTCATTCCAAGGGTTTTTCTATCTCATCCGGTGTATTCCTAAGACTCTATGTGAAACGCCACTGGGCTGGATAGTCTACATCAACTTGACACACAAACTAGAGGTATCTGAAATAGAGAAAGTCGAGAAATTTTGATTGAGAAACTGCCTCCATAAGAGCCAGCTGTAGGGCATTTTCTTATTAGTGATTGATGGGAGAGGCCCAGCCCATTATGGGGAGTGGTCCTGGGTTCTCTAAGAAAGCAGGCTGAGCAAGCCAGGATGAGCAAGTCAGCGAGCAGCTCCCCTCCATGGCCTCTGCCTCAGCTCCTGCCTCCAGGTTCCTACCATGCTTGAGTTCCTGTCCTGACTTCCCCAGATGATGAAAAGCAACATGGAAGTGTAAGCCAAGTACACCCCTCCCCAACCTGCTTTGTGGTCATGGTGTTTTATATATACCACTCCTCTCTCTCTCTCTCTCTGTCTCTGTCTCTCTCTCTCTCTCTCTCTCACACACACACACACTCACACACACACACACAGGAAGGGAAGAGAGGAGGAAAGGAGGGAGGGAGGGAGGGAGGGAGGGAAGGAGGGAGGGAAGGAGGGAGGGAAGGAGGGAGGGAAGAGAGGAAGGGAAGTGCAGACAGCCAGGAGCAGGAAGTCAGGTCTCCAACAAGATTGATCCAAACTAAGTCAGCACCAGAAGCAGCAGTGGAGGCTCCAATTGTGAAGAGCAGTGTAGCCAGGCACAGGCCACAGGGCTGGCCCACTGAGGCCATGAGGAGAGTAACGTTATCCAGCAGCTTCCCTGACCCAACAATTTCAAACAACTCACAAATCCATGGAAATTAATGGGAATCGCACAAGTGATAGATCAAATAAGAAATTAAAAGGGGGAGGGCTGGAGAGATGGCTCAGAGGTTAAGAGCCAACAGGCACAGAGCTGTCACCCACCAGCGATGGGAAGTCAGCAAAGGTCTGCTCCTTGGATGCAGAGCAATGAACAAGGCAACCTTACACAGCCATGTGGATGGACTTCAGCTCAAAAGGTGGAGAGAAAAGGCCAGAGTACCTAAAGCAGGATTTAATCTTTCTTTTTTTTTATTTTCACTGCATTAACTGATTGAATGACTGAATCACGCATTGGCCATGGCATGAATGTGCAAATTGGTAACCCATTTGTGAAAGTCAATTGTCTCCTACCACCGTGGGCAGCAAGGACCTCTATTCACAGAGACATCTCACCAGCCCCAAAGATCGCACTTAGACAAAATTAATCCGTTATGTTGGACATCAATAATGGTCTCTTTCTTTGGGAGGTGTCTTAGTCACTGTTCTATTGTCTTAAAGACACCACGACCGAGGAAGTTCTTATAAAAGAAGGTGTTTAATTGAGGACTTACAGTTTCAGAGTGTTAGTCCATGATTATGGCAGGGGAGAGACAGACACGGCCTTGGAAAAATAGCTGAGAGCTTTACTTCCTGATCTGGATGCAGCAGGCAGAGGGGCGGGGGGGGGGGGCTGGCATGGGCTTCTGAAGCCTGGAAATCCACCCCCAGTGACATACTTCCTCCAAAAAGGCCACACCCGTGAACCTTTGCAAACCTTCTCCAACAGTGTCACTCCCTGGCGACTAAGCATTCAAGTATAGGAGGTTATGTGAGTCATTCTCACTCAAACCATCACAAGGGCTGGCTTAGCAGAAGCATAAGAAAGAGCGTCTGAGGGTGGGGTAATTCATCTTTTTAATTTGCATTCTGTCTAAAGGTGGTGAAGGTAGTTGTGTTTGCAGAGTAGTAAAGTCAAGAGAGGTGATAGTGTTGGGTCTCTGGACCCAGTCCAACCAGTTGGAAACCACCACCCTACCCAGCCCTTAAACTCTGAGCAGCTCACTGTTTTCATCTTGTGGTCCAGTGTATGTGAGCCTGTGTGTGTGTGTGTGTGTGTGCGTGTGCGTGTGCGTGTGCGTGTGTGTGTGTGTGTGTGTGTGTGTGTGTGTGTGTGTGTTTTCGTAGTTACTAGGGATCTGAACTTGGGTTGTTTTGCTTGTGCAACAAGTAAGTTACGACTAAGCCATCTCCCCTAGTGCTTCCTTCTGGGCTGTTTTTAAATCATTGCTTCAACTGTGGGCACAGATTAGGATGCGCACCTGCACCAGACCGGACATGCATTTGAGTATTTGAACTTATGTCTCTAAGCACACAGTCTGAGATCCCCCAACAGAGAACAAGGGGCTATTCTTCCTGCCTCAGCAGCTGTCCTACCACAACAATACATGATTAAAGAGTTCTTATAATTAGCATAAAAGGGCTGGAAAAATGGGGCAGTGGTTAAGAGCACTGGCTGCTCTTCCAGAGGACCCAGGTTCAGTCCCTAGCAAGTCAGTGGGGGCTCACAACCACCTAAAACTCCAGTCCCAGGGGATCCAACACCCTAGTCTGTCCTCGGGGACACTGTGTGTACATGGTGCACACATAAACATGCAAGCTGAATGCTCATACATGTAAGATAAAAAAGTAATAAATTAATTTTAGGGGTTGGAGTGATGGCTCAGAGGTTAAGAGCATTGACTGCTCTTCCAGAGGTCTGAGTTTAATTCCCAGCAACCACATGGTTACATAAATAAATAAATAAATAAATAAATAAATACTTTATTATTTATTTATTAAATAAATTAAATAAATCAATACATTAATTAAATAAATTAATAATATATCATATTATTATAATTAATTATTATTAATTATTATAATTAATAGTATAATTATAATTAATTATTATAATTAATTAATAAATTAATTAAATACTTTTAAAAATTAATTTTAAAGTTAACATCAAGTTATGATAAAATGCTATCTATCAAAGCATGCAGACACTGAAACAGCAGTATTCTGAGTTTATACATAACAAAGCACATATTGGTTGAAGAAAGACTGTCAGTTAATGAACTCAGTGTCTAGTTCCCAAAGATGAAAAGAAACTACAGAACATGGAGAAATAATTAACATGACGAAGTTACAGATGCCCTCACACCTATGATCATGGCACTCGGGAAAGTGAAGCAAGAGGACCACCACAATCTCAAGGCCAGCCTGGGTCACACTGAGACCCTATCCCAAAGTAAAACACCAAAGAAAGAAAATAAGAAAGATACCAGATGAAATCAATAAATAAAAACAGGAAAACAAAAGTTGGCTCTTAAAACAGATTTAGAAAGGGAAGTCTCTGATGAAAAAAGTGTGAAAGAAATACAAAATCAAATGTTTGAAATGTAAAAAGAAAATAGACAAATGAAATAAAAGCTAAACTGCAATATACCAAACTCGGCGGGATACTCGCGCTTACAGGGAAGCCGCCAGAGGCTGGGAGACTGCACAGTAGGTAAAGTGGTTGCTACTCGAGTGTGAGGATCTCAGTTCAAATCCCTAGAACACACATAAAGCTGGGCATTGCATCGTGCATCCCTAATGTAGCGCTCTTACAGCACATGGGAGGCAAACACACACACACACAAACACACACACACACTCTCTCTCACACACACTCACACATTCTATCACACACTCACACACATTCTATCACACACACTCACACACACATTGACACACTTATACACATTCACACACATTCAGACACACACACTCACACATTCACACACACCCATTCTATCACACACACTCTCACACACATTCTCTCTCTCTCTCTCTTTCTCTCTCTCACACACACACACACACACACATTCACACACAATCACACACGCATTCTCTCTCACACACACATACATACTCACACACAAATCACACACACAGCCTCTCACACACTCACACTTTCTCACAGACTCACACACACATACTTTCACACTCTCTCTTTCTCTCTCACACACACAGTATGGCACACACATGTCTGCACACACACACACACAAACTAATGCACACATGCAGACATATCAAACACATCATACATACACAACAGGAAATTGATAGCATCATACTCTCATATTAGAGAGAACAATGGCCTCATCCCAGTCACTGAAGCCCCCATCTTGAGAGCTAGGAAGACAGAGAGAGAGAGAGAGAGAGAGAGAGAGAGAGAGAGAGAGACAGAGAGAGAGAGTCAATACACTCAGGAATCAGCTATGATCTCAGAAACCAACTGAATAAAAAATGGAAACCAATGAACCTCAAAGCTAGCTCTCTGAAATGACCAATAAAATGACGTACTGTTTAGTGGAACTAACAAGACTATAAAGAAACAATTATAAAAATAAAAGAAGGAAAAGACATGAGTTACTAACAGCAGAAATTGAAGAGGCCTCACAAATGATAGGACCTCACAAATGATAGCGACATTAATAACGGGTTAAACACACAAATCCAGGCAGGCAGATTCAACAATGGGGGTAAAACAGACCATTCTGGAAATCACAAGATCTACACACTCACTCAAGAAAAAAAACTGGATGACTTGACAGTCTTTTATCTATGGAAGAAAACCAATTGGTGCTCAAATTGTTCTAACAACAAAATCAGGACAAAACATCTTCCCTGGAGATTTCTATCATTCATTTATGGAAGAAATAACGGTGTTCTATCCAGTCTCCCCTATAAATTAGGAAGAGGGGAACATTTCCAAATTCATTTCATGAAGCAAATAATAATTATCTGATACAAAGGAAAGGGAAGAGGAAGAGGGAAGGAAATCAAGTCAGTAGAGGACAACAGCCCTTATAAACACAAATATAAAAATCCACACCATGACACTGTCGAGCAGATTCCAGAGACACATTAAAAGCAACAAGATCCATCAACCAAGCAGATGTGAGTCCAGAAATGGAGGCTGGTTCAATATTTGAAATCACAGCAATCCACCATGTTAACAAATGAAAGAAGAAAGCTGTGATTTTATCAATAGAGACAAAAACAACATGAACCTGTGCATATGTTAAAACTCAGAATTGGGCTGGGGAGATGGCTCAGAGGTTAAGAGCACTGAATGCTCTTCCAGAGGTCCTGAGTTCAATTCCCAGCAACCACATGGTGGCTCACAACCATCCGTTATGAGATCTGGCGCCCTCTTCCGGCCTGCAAACATACATGCAGGCAAAACCTGTATACATAATAAATAAAATCTTTAAAAAAATAATTCAGAATTATTCATCTCTAATCTCAACATTCAGGAAGCAGAGACAAGAGGATCTCTGTGAGTTTGAGACCAGCCTGGTCCACATGGCAAATTCCCAGCGGTCCAGCCCACCCAGAGACTGCCAGCGCCCTAGTCCCTTGCCCCACCCACAGGAGGAGATAAGCAAGGGCCTGTTTCTGGCCCGCCTTCCAGTGCCCTGCTCAGAGCCACCCAAGACCTGGAGACTGCACACTGGGGATCCCATCCCAGCGGTCCAGCCCACCCAGAGACTGCCAAGACCCGGGTACTAGTCCCGCCTCCATCCACCAGAAGAGGAGAGCCATCAGATATTGGACCTGCTTGCACCCACTGAAAGGGAACCTTAAACCCATACCCACCTGGAGAGGAAGGGACTCCTCCTGCACCCACTGGAAGAAGGGATGGGAAGAAGACAATATAAAAACACATTCAACAACAGAAAAACCAATATGACACCACCAGAGTCTAGAGACTCTACACCAGCAAGACCTGAACATTCCAACACAGATAAAGCAGAAGGAATGATCTTAAAATCAACTTCATGAAAAGAGAGCCCTCAAAGAGGATAAGAGAAAAGCCCTTAAAGAAATGGAAGAAAAAACAAACCAAAAAATACAAGAAATCAACAAATCTCTTAAAGAAAGCAAGGAAAGCCAAGAAAAAAACAATCAAACAGATGAAGGAAACAATTCAAACAGTTCAAGACCTGAAAACTGAAATAGAGACAATAAAGAAAGAACAAACTGAGGGAATGCTGGACATAGAAAAGCTGGGTAAATTATCGGGAACTCCGGATACAAGCATAACCAACAGAACACACGAGATGGAAGAGAGAATCTCAGGCATTGAAGATACACTAGGAGAAATAGATTCATTGACCAAAACATATCTTAAGTCCAACAAATCCCTAACATATAATATCCAGGAAATATGGGACACCATGAAAATACCAAACCTAAGAATAATAAGTATAGAAGAAGGTGAAGAAACCCACCTCAAAGATGCAGAAAACATATTCAACAAAATCATAGAAGAAAACTTTCCCAACCTAAAGAAAGAAAGGCCAATGAAAGTGCAAGAAGCTTACAGAACACCAAATAGAGTGGACCACGAAAAAGTCCCCTCACCACATAATAATCAAAACCCCAAACATACAGAATAAAGGAAGAATATTAAGAGAAGATAAGGAAAATGGCCAAGTAACATATAAAGGCAAACCTATAAGAATTACAACAGACTTATCCATGGAAACTCTGAAAGCCAGAAGGTCCTGGATATATTCTACCAACACTAAGAGACCATGGATGCCAGCCCAGACTAGTATACTCAGCAAAGCTTTCAATCACTATAGATTGAGAAAACATGATATTCCCGTGACAAAACCAGGTTCAAACAATAAGTAACCACTAATCCAGCCCTATGGAAAGTACTGCAAGGAAAACTCCAACCTAAGGAAGTTAACTACACTCCCCAAACATAGGCAATAGATAATCCCACTTTACCAAAAGCCAAAAGAAAAAACAGGGTAAATCCACACACAATACCTCCACCAACAACAAATAGAAAAACAAAGAAGAATAAGCACTCAATGTTCCTTAATTTCCCTCAATATTAATGGTCTTAACTCGCCTATAAAAAGACACAGGCTAACAGAATGGATATGAAGACAGAATCCATCCTTCTGCTGCATTCAAGAAACACACCTCGACTTCAAAGACCGACATTACCTCAGAGTAAAGGGTTGGGATAAGATATTCCAATCAAATGGACCCAAGAAACAAGCTGGGGTAGCTAGCCTAATATCCAACAAACTAGACTTCACACTAAAATCAATCAAAAGAGATGAAGAAGGTCATTTCATATTCATCACAGGACAAATCCATCAGGAAGAAGTCTCAATTCTAAACATCTATGCCCCAAATACAAAGGCACCAATGTTCGTAAAAGAAACATTAAACCTCAAATCACAAATGAGACCTCACATAGTTATAGTGGGAGACTTCAACACCCCACTCTCACCACTAGACAGGACCACCAGACAGAAAGTTAACAAAGAAATAAAGGAACTAATAGAAGTTATGACCCATTTGGGTTTAACAGACATCTATAGAACATTCCATCCAAACACAAAAGAATATACCTTCTTCTCAGCGCCACAGAGAATCTTCTCTAAAATCGACCCCATACTTGGCAACATAGCAAACCTCAACAGGTACAAAAATATTGGAATAACCCCCAGGATCCTATAAGACCACCATGCTTCAAAGTTAGAGTTCAACAACAACACAAATTGCAGAAAACCTACAAACTCATGGAAATTGAATAATGCGCAATTGCACCATTCCTGGGGCAAGGAAGAAATAAAAAAGAAATTAAAGACTTCCTAGAATTCAACAAGAATGAAGACACAACATACCCAAACTTATGGGACACTTTGAAAGCAGTGCTAAGAGGAAAGTTCATAGCACTAGATGTCCACATGAAGAAAGTGGAGAATAGTCGCACTAGAGGATGAACAGCACACCTGAAAGCTCTAGAACACAAAGAAGCAAACTCACCCCGGAGGAGGAGACGCCAGGAAATAATCAAATTGAAGGTAGAAATCAATAAAGTAGAAACTAGAAAACAATACAAAGAATCACTGTAGTGAAGAGTTGGTTCTTCGAGAAAATCAACAATATAGACAAAATTTATCCAAACTTATCAAACAGCAGAGTGAACATGCAAATTAACAAAATCAGAAATGAAAAAGGGGGACATAACAAACGCTGAGGAAATTCAGAGAATCTACAGGTCATACTTTGAGAACCTGTACTCCTCAAAATTCTAAAGTCTAAAGGAAATGGACAATTTTCTGGATAGATATCAATTACCAAAATTAAATCAAGAACAAATAAGAAATATAAATAGACCTATAACCACTAATGAGATAGAAGCAGTCATCAAAAGTCTCCCAACCAAAAAAAGCTCAGGGCCAGATGGCTTCAGTGCAGAATTCTACCAGAAAGTCAAAGAACAATTAATACCAATTCTCCTCAAATTGTTCCACACAATAGAAGAAGAGGGTCATTGCCAAACTCTTTTTATGAGTCTACAATTACCTTGGTACCCAAGCCACACAAAGACACAACTAAGAAAGAGAACTACAGACCAATATTCCTCATGAACATAGATGCAAAAATACTCAATAAAATACTGGCAAATGAAATCTAAGAACACATCAGAAAAATCATCCACCATGATTAAGTAGGCTTCATCCCTAGGATGCAGGGTTGGTTCAACATATGAAAATCCATCAATGTAATCCACCATACAAACAAACTGAAAGAAGAAAATCACATGATCATCTCACTAGATGCTGAAAAAGCCTTTGACAAAATCCAACACCCCTTCATGATAAAGGTCTTAGAGAGATCAGGAATAACAGGAACATACCTAAACATAATAAAAAGCAATATACAGCAAACCAACAGCCAACTTCAAACTAAATGGAGAGAAACTCAACACAATTCCTCTAAAATCAGGAACAAGACAAGGCTGTCCACTCTCTCCATACCTCTTCAATATTGTCCTTGAAGTCCTAGCTAGAGCTATAAGACAACAAAAGGAGATCAAGGGGATACAAATTGGAAAGGAAGAAGTCAAACTTTCACTGTTTGAGATGATGTGATAGTTTACATAAGTGACAAAAACAACTCTACCAGGGAACTCCTACAGCTGATAAACAACTTCAACCAAATGGCAGGATATAAGATTAACTCAAAAAAATCAGTAGCCCTATTATATAATGAAGATAAATGGGCTGAGAAAGAAATCAGAGAAACATTACCGTTTACAATAGCTACAAACAACATAAAATACCTTGGGGTAATGCTATCCAAACAAGTAAAAGACCTGTATAGCAAGAACTCTGAGTCTTTAAAGAAAGAAATTAAAGAAGATACCAGAATATGGAACGATTTCCCATGCTCTTGGATAGGTAGGATCAATGTAGTAAAACTGACAATCTTGCCAAAAGCAATCTACAGATTCAATGCAATCCCCATTAAAATACCAGCGCAATTCTTCCTGACCTTGAAAGAACAATGCTCAACTTTATATGGAGAAACAAAAGACCCAGGATAGTCAAAATGACCCTGTACAATAAAGGAACGTTCAGAGACATCACGATCCCTGACTTCAAGCTCTATTATAGAGCTACAGTTCTGAAAACAGTTTGGTACTGGCACAAAAATAGACAGGTAGACCAATGGAATCTAATTGAAAACACTGATTACTAACCCACATACCTAGGAAAACCTGATTTTTGACAAAGCTAAAATTATACAATGGAAAAAAGAAAGCATCTCCAACAAATGGTGCTGGCATAACTGGATGCTGGCATGTGGAAGACTGTAGATAGATCCATGTCTATCGCCATGCACAAAACTTAAAGGGATCAAAGACCTCAACATAAATCCAGCCACACTGACCTCTTAGAAGAGAGAGTGAGAAGTACCCTTGAACAAATTGGTACAGGAGACCGCTTCCTGAACACAGACACTGAAATTGACAATTTCAGTAGCACAGACACTGAAATTGACAATTAATAAATGAGACCTCCTGAAACTGAGAAGCTTCTGTAAGGCAAAGGAAACAGTCAACAAGACAAAACAGCAGCCCACAAAATGGGAAAAGATATTCACCAACCCCACATCTGACAGAAGGCTGGTTTCCAAAATATACAAAGAACTCAAGAAGCTAGTCACCAAAACACCAAAAAATCCAATTAAAAAGTGGGGTACAGAACTAAATAGAGAATTCTCAATAGAGAAATCTAAAATGGCTGATAGACACTTAAGAAAGTGCTCAACATACTTAGCCATCAGGGAAATGCAAATCAAAACAACTCTGAGATACCATCTTACTCCTGTCAGAATGGCTAAAATCAAAAACACCAATGACAGTTTATGTTGGAGAAGATGTGGAGAAAGGGGAACACTCCTCCACTGCTGGTGGGAGTGCAAACTTGTACAGCCACTTTTGAAATCAGTATGGCTGTTCCTAAGGAAAATGAGAATGAGTCTACCACAAGGTCCAGCAATTCCACTCTTAGACATATACCCAAAAGAAGCACATTCCCACAACAAGGGCATCTGTTCAACTATGTTCATAGCAGCATTATTTGTAATAGCCAGAACCTGGAAGCAACCTAGATGCCCCTCAATTGAAGAATGAATGGAGAAAATATGGTACATTTACACAATGGAGTACTACTCAGCAGGGAAAAAAAACAATGGAATCTTGAAATTCGCAAGCAAATGGATGGAACAAGAAGAAACCATCCTGAGTGAGGTAACCCAGTCACAAAAAGACAAACATGGAACCCTGTCTCGAAAAAACAAAAATACAAACATGGTATGTACTCACTCATATATGGATCTTAGACATAGATCAAAGGATTACCAGCCTACAATCCACACAGCCAGAGAAGCTAGGAAACAGGGAGGAGCCTAAGAGAGGCATACATGGTCCCCCGGAGAAGGGGAAAGGGACAAGATCTCCTGAGCTAATTGGTAGCATGGGGGGAGGGAAGAAGGAGTTAGGAGAAAGAGAGGGGAGTAGAGGAGGGGAGAGGAGGGCATGAGAGCAGGAAGATGGAGTCAGAGGAAGAATAGAGGAGAGCAAGAAAAGAGATGCCAGAATAGAGGGAGACATTAGAGGCTTAAAGAGGAATCTGGCACTAGGGAAATGTCCAGAGATCTACAAGGTTGACCCCAACTAACAATCTAAGCAATAGTGGAGAAGCTTCCTTAAATACCCTTCTCTGATAATGAGATTGATGACTGACTTAAACGCCATCCTGGAGCCTCTATCCAGAGGTGATGGAAGCAGAAGCAGACACCCACAGCTAAACACGGAGCTGACTCTGGAATCCAGTTGAAGAGAGGGAGGAGTGATGAGCAAATGGGGTCACCAGGCTGGAGAAACCCACAGAAACAGCTGACCTGACAAGGGGAAGCTCATGGACCCCAGACTGGTACCTGGGAAACCAGCATAGGACTGTTCCAGACCCACTGAAGGAAGATGTCAGTTTGGAGGTCTGGTTAATCTATGGGGCCTCTGGTAGTGGATCAGAATTTATCCCTAGTACACGAATGGACTTTGGGAATCCATTCCACATAGAGGGATACTCTCTCAGCCTAGATACACGGGAGACGGTCCAGGCCCTGCTCCAAATGATGACAGACTTTGAAGATACCCCCATGGAAGGCCTCAACCTCCCTGGGGATCAGAAAAGGGTTGGGATGGGGATTGGTAGTGGCAGGGGAGGAGGGCAGCGGGAGAGGGAACTGGGATTGACATGTAAAACAAGCTTGTTTCTAATTTAAATTTTAAAAAAGGAAAAAATATGAGCAGAAATTTAATAGAAAACATAATCAAGAAATGAATAAATTTGAAGTCAGTTCTTGGCACTCCTGTACACATACCCAAACACACACAGGCACAAAATACACATCATTAAAAATAAAATAAAACCTTTTCAGGGTGCTAACAATTAGCTCATCAATTAAGAGTGCTTCCTGATCTTTCAGAGAACCCTGATTCAGGTCCTAGGACTGTGGAGGGTGGCTCCCAGCTGCCTGCTACTCCAGCTCTGGAGTATCTAGTGACTCCTTCTGGCCTCTGTGGATACCTGCACTCATGCACACACACACAGACACATAATTAAAAATAAAACCAATGGGTTTTTAAAGGAAATGAAATGCTAGACCCTAGCAGGAGTAATAAGAAATAAAAGAGACAAAAGCCAAACTGTTGACATCAATAATTTTAAAGGGGACTGATATCTTTACAATGTCAAGAAAATTCACAACATCAAAAAAATGGGATGCTTTTAAGTACAGTGTAACAAAGAATTTGACAATTTGAATAAATGAACAAATTCTTCAGGTACTACAACTTATCATACTGACAGATAAAAGTTGGATTGTGGTGGGTCAGATAATAAAATTGAATTTGCTTTTTTTTTTGTTTCTTTGTTTTTATTTTTGTTTTTGAGACAGGGTTTCTCTATGTAGCCTGGGCTGTCCTGGAGCTCACTCTGTAGAACAGGCTACCTTCAAACTCACAGATATCCGCCTAGTTCTGCTACCCAAGTGCTGGAATTAAAGGCGTGTGCCACCACCACCTGACTTATTTCCTTATTTTAAATATTTACTTTCACTTTTTTATGTCTATATGTCTGCCACATGTGTGCAATGCCCCCAGAGGCCAGAAGAGGGCATCAGGCCCCTAGAGCTGGAATTACCTGGGGGTGAGCCCAATGTGGACGCTAGAAACCATGTTCTTAGCCACTGAGCCATCTCTCCAGCCCTACCAATTTTCTAATGAAGAAAATTTCAGGGTAAGTGCCTTATCCTGATAATTCTCCCACATTTGGTGCAGGTTGGGAGGGTGGGTAATGCCAATATTTCCCAACTTATTACAAAAGTAGAAAGAGAAGAAATGCTTCTCAAATCCTAATATGATGCCTGCTATGGAACAATCCTTTTGTACACTGTGAAGAATTGTCATTTGGATTGGTTTAATAAAAAGCTGATTGGCTGGTAGCCAGGTAGGAAGTACCGGTAGCCAGGCATGAAGTATAGACGGGAAAACCAAATTAAGGAGGCTAGGATGAAGAAAGGCAGAGTTAGAGGAATCGCCAGCCAGACACATAACAAGTCAGACACACAAAAATGGGATTGAGGTAAAAGCCACATGACAGAATGTAGATCAACAGGAATGGGTAAATTTACATTGTAAGAGCTAGTTAGTAGTAAGCCTAAGCTATCAGCCAAGCATTTATAATTAATATTAAACCTCTGTGTTGCTTATTTGGGAACTGGCGGGCAGGTCAGAGACTTCTGACAACAGACACCAGCAGACCCTTGAAAAATATAAGATATTAATATTTCAATATGTGGATCAATCTTTTCCAATAATGGAAACATGCCAAGAGTAAGCAAGGTGTTGGGGGGGTATTTATTTTGGTTTTGTTTGTTTGTTTTGCTTTTGAGACAGGGTTTCTCTGTGTAACAGCCCTGGTTGTCCTGGAACTTGCTTGTAGACCCAGGCTGGATTTGAACTCAGAGAGATCCACCTGCCTCTGCCTCCTGAGTGCTGGTATTAAAGGAGTGTGCCCCCACTGCCCAGTGTAAAACAAAGTTTTAACAAAACATCCAGCAATAGATGCCAAGGTACGATGCAATAAATGGCCTTCGTGGATGACTCCATGCCAGACAGCCAGCCTTCCTTCAAGAGTGCAGAAAGCACTCCATGTTGTATAAAACCCTGTAACAGTGCAGGGTTATTCTTTCATCCTTTCTCTGTGTATATGAGCACACGCTTGTATATTTGTATATCCACATACGTGTTTAGTACACAAACATACCTTCATGCTTAACAAGGCCAGAGGTCAACATTGGGTACCTTCTTCAGTCACCCTCCAACGTATCTTTTGAGAGAGGGTTTCCCAAAGCATGTGGAACTCACCAGTTTGGCTAGACTGGATGGCTGGTGAGCCCCAAGGCGAGAGCTGCCCTGCTGGGGGATTCCAGTACTCATGTTTGTACAGGCAGTACTTCAACCACAGAGCCATCTCCCCAGTTACCATTGGTAGGGATTAATTGTATGTATAGATGTTAAGGAGCCACAAAGTGCCAGTCATGTGGCTAAACATTCATCTGTGCTATCTCAGAGAGTACTTCTGCATAAAACATCCATTGAAGCAGAGGCCCCAGCAAAATACCCCCCCCCTCCACAACCCAAACTGGCTTCATCTAATCAGGTGAAGGCTGGATGAGACAAAGCCACTGAATCTGGCCTGTGAAATGGATGGTTCAGCCAGTAAAGGCACCTGAGGCAAACAATGAGTTAAAAGCAATCATACACTGACTAGTCCTAACAACAATGATGACCCTGCCCCCTCATTCCCAACACACCAGGAAGATATACAGCCACAAATCCGGAAAAATTGCCCAGTCCATTTCTTCCTCATCCCCTCCCCCTCTCTGGCTACCTTTTTGTTGCTAAAATCCCTTCCCAGGAGTAGACACAAGCAAAGACACAAAGTCTAATCCTCCTCCTAAGGTCCCAGACATAAACCAAGGCACAATCCCACCAAAGTTCATGCTGGGAAACCAATGTTTATTGGTTTTCTTTACAGGGGGTAGGTGAGGGATTACAAAGGTGTGGGCAATCCTCTCCCAACAGGCCATATCTAAACGCCTTACCCTGCAGAGGTGATGGCTTCCTTGTAGCCACATAAACAGAGAGCCTGCTCTAGTCTTTCCCACAGCTGCAGACTCTGGTCCCTGCCCAAGGCCTGGTGCAGAGCTGCCATGGGCAAGGACCAGCAGGGCACTCAGAGCAGAATCTCTCCAACACACTATGAGGAGGGGCATAACCTGTCAGATAGCCCAGCTGGCGTGATCTTTTACTGGGTGAAATACTGGAAGACCCCATGGTGGTATTTGCTTAGACAATCACTTCTGGCTGTGCCAGGTGCCCAGTCCAGGACCAGACACACACCTGCTGACTGATGTGGAGGGGCAAAGTGTGAGCTAGAAGAATTGCAGGAATAGCAACTGCTGGGTTTTGTAAACCCAACATGAGGGTCTGGAGAGACAGCTCATCGAGCCACAGTGTTTGCTGTGCAAGCATGGAGAACTAAGTTCAAAGCCCCAGCACCCCCGTTTTACGGGGGGGCAGGCAACAGTGGCTGAGCAGAGACAGAGGGATCCCAGGACCTTCCTGACCAGTCACTGTAGCCCAAAGAACCAGGTGAAAGTGCATTGAGAGACTCTTGCAAAATGTAAGGTGGAAAAAGATAGGGGAAGGCATCCAACAGTGAACTCTAGTTTTCATGTGCTCACGAACCAGTAAACACACACACCACACACACACACACACACACACACACCACACACACACACACACACAGAGAGAGAGAGAGAGAGAGAGAGAGAGAGAGAGAGGTGTAAACAATGAAAAATCCAACATGCAGCCCATTGTCCACCCAGAGACAGGAAGCCTGGGTCTTCTTCAAAGCCTTGTTCATCAGCCTAAAGGACACCAGGGACAGGAGGGTGTTCCCACCGGTCCTAGGCAGGGTGGGACACATCCTGCCCATCTTCCTTGCATAGACCGCCTGAACAAAGGCGAGAAGGCTGATATGACACAGGGGAAACAGACCCAGTGACGCACTCTGAGATGCAATGATAGATCTGAACACCAGATGGCGCGAAAGGATCACAATTGCTTTTAGATTCGCAGGCTGAAGAAAAACGCCCATTACTTTGTTCATGCGAACCTCTTGTGTGTTGGGTATGCGTGTGCGTGTGCGTGTGTGTGTGCATGTGCGTGTGCGTGTGTGTGTCTGTCTGTCTGTCTGTCTCTCTGTGTGTGTGTGTGTGTGTGTGTGTGTGAGTTTGTGTGACTGTGTGTGTGTCTGTCTGTGCGTGTGTGTGTGTGTGTCTGCCTGTGTGTGTGTGTGTGTGTGTGTGTGTGTGTGTGTGTGTGTGTGTGTGTGTGTGTGTGTGTGTGTGTGTGTGTGTGTGTGTAGATGCCACACATGACCTTAGGGGAAGAATTGGTGTTTACACTGTAGCTATGGAGGCCTGTGGACCCAGAAAGCTCAGAGCTGCAAATTCAGCAATGCTGCAGAGAGAGTGGAGGCTCAGACAGTGCAGGAACCCCGATATCTTTCCCCAATTAAAAATAAATAAATAAACAAATAAAAACTCAAGTAGCTCCAAACACCAAAGAGGCAGAGAGAGATGCCTAAGCTGAAGACCTGTGGGAGCCCCTTGTTTCCTATAGCTACACCAGGAACACTGGGGTATACTGCTTGGGAGACTGTCAGGAACCCAACCCCCACAGCTGTGCCCTGTAAAGGAGACAGGTTCTGAGAGGGTGGCTAACACATCACAGCACACAGCCAGGCTCCTTCCCTGGACCTGTTCTTCACACACTATCCTGAGCCTCCCCCTTTTGACAGACCCTTCTCTGCCTAGAAAGGTTGTGGCTGATTTCACCTGGTTTTCAACCTTCTCATTCAATATTTAGCACGTGAGATCCTGGACTCCCTCTGCATATCACCTGAAAGTGTGTTTCCTATCTGGGGTGCCAAGCATAGGCACCTCCATGTTAGAAATTCCCCTGTCCCTATACCTGCAATTGGATTCCATGTATCCACCATCAGGGCCAGTCCTGATGGAGCAAACATAAAACAAATACATGTATGCCCTCATCACAGAAATATCAATGCTCAAAGGAAGGAGTGTGCTCTTGACTGAATGTCGGGGCCTCAAAAATCATGTGTTGAATCTATCAGGCCCAGTGCACAAGGCAATGACAAGATTGATCATTTATTAATAGGAACATGCTAGGAACTTCAGAATTTCATAAGAAACACCATTAAATAGAAAAGATTTACAAAAGGATTTCTCCATCACTTGGAAACAAGCCAAGATAGTAAGAAACTGTCCTAACTGTTAGTTCTATAATCAAGATCCATTACCAGAAGGCTGTAATCCAAAGGACATTCGAAGAAATGAGGTCTGGCAGATGGATGTCTTTAACTTTCTAGAATTTGGAAATTTAAAATATTTACATCATACTATAAACACATTTTCAGGCTTTCAATGGGCTACTGCCCTTAGCTCTGAAAAGGCAAATTCTGTTATGACCCACCTGTTAGAGGTAATGGCCTTTATGAGTATAACTGCACAAATAAAACCTGACAATGCTCCAGCATATGTCTCCACCAAATTGGAACAGTTTTTGAAACATTATAACATAAAGCATGTAACTGGTATACCACACAGTCCCACAGGACAAGCAGTAGTAGAGAGATCTAAACGAACTCTTAAAGAAATGCTCCATAAACAGGGAGAGGGAACAAAAACCACCAAACACAGTTTGCATAATGCTTTATTAACACTAAGCTTTCTTTTTTACTTTTTATTTAAATTAGAATCAAGATGGTTTTACATGTCACTCCCCATTCCCTCTCTCACCCCTCCTCCCCTGTCCCCCACTAACACACTACCTAGGCCTCCCAGGGAGAGTGAGTCCTTCCATGGGGGTCTTCAGAGTCTGTCATATCCTTTGGGATAGGGCCTAGGTCCTCCCCTGTGTGTACAGGCTGAGAGAGCATCCCTCTATGTGAAAGGGTCCCAGAGTCCATTCCTATGCTAGGATAAGTACTGATCTACTACAGGAGGCCCCATAGATTTCTGAGGCCTCCTCACTGACACCCACATTTATGGGGTCTGGATCAGTCCTATGCTGGTTTGCCAGGGATCAGTCTGGGGGCCAAGAGCTCCCCCTTGTTCAGGGCAGCAGTCTCTGTGGGTTTCATCAGTGTGGTCTTGACCCCTTCTCATCACTCCTCCTTCTCTGCAACTGGATTCCAGTTCAGTTCAGAATTTAGCTGCTGGATGAAGCCTCTAGGATGGTATATAAGTCAGTCGTCAATCTTATTATTGGGGAGGGGGGTGGAATTTAAGGTAGCCTCTCCACTGTTGCTTTAATGGTTAGGTGGTGTCATCCTTGTAGATCTCTGGCCATTTCCCTAGTGCCTGATTTATCTTTAAACCAATATGGCTCTTTCTCTGATGGTATCGCTTATCTTGCTCTTCTCTATTCTTCCCCCTATACAAACTTCCTGCTCCCTTATGTCCTCCTCAACCCTGCTCTTCTACCCTTTCCTAGCTCCCTCTCCCCTTTCCGCATGCTCCCAATTTGCTCAGGAGATCTTGTCCCTTTCCCCTTCTCCGGGGAACCATGTAAGTCTCTTTTAGAGTCCTCTTTGTTTCCTAGCTTCTCTGGTGGTGTGGATTGTAGGCTGGCAATCCTTTGTTCTACGTGTAAAATTCACATATGAGTGAGTACATGCCATGTTTGTCTTTTTGTGACTGGGTTACCTCGATCAGAATGGTTTCTGCTAGTTCCATCCATTTTCCTGTAAATTTCAAGATTCCATTGGGTTTTCCTCTGAGTAGTACTCCATTGTGTAAATGGACCACAATTTCTCTATCCATTCTTCCGTTGAGGGGCATCTAGGTTGCTTCCAGGTTCTGGCTATTACAAATAATGTTGCTATGAACATAGTTGAACAGATGTCTTTGTTGTATGAATGGGAATATTTTGGGTATGTGCCTAAGAGAGGAATTTCTGGATCGTGTGATAGACTGATTTTCCTGAGGAATCACCATACTGATTTCCAAAGTGGCTGTACAAGTTGACATTCCCACCAGCAGTGGACAAGTGTTCCCCTTTCTCCACATTCTCTCCAGTAAAAGTTATCATTGGTGTTTTTTTATTTTACCTAATCTGACAAAAACAAGATGGCATCTCAGTTTTGTTTTGAGTTCCATTTCCATGGTGGCTAAGAATGTTGAGCACTTTCTTATGTGTCTTTCAGCCATTTTAGATTCCTCTGTTGAGAATTTTCTATTTAGCTCTGTACCCCCACTTTTGTTTTTTTACTTTTATGTTTCACATGTAATTCCCCTCTCCCTCTCCCCCCCACCCCCATTCCTTCTCCCCCACCTCCAACCTACCCCCCACCCCATCCACTCACCACTCCCCAGGCAGGGTAGGGCCCCCAACAGGGGCTCCACCAAGTCCACCAAATCTTCCTGTGCTGGGCCTAGGCCTCTCCCCATGTGTTCAGACACAGAGTGCATCCCTTCAAGTGGGATGGGCTCTCGAAGTCCCACACACACACCAGGGCAAAACGCCAGTCCACCTCCGGAGGCTCCCAGGAGTGCAGGGGCCTCCCCATTGGCATCCATGATCAGGGGGCTGGATTAGTCCCATACTGGCCTCCCAAAGAGCGTCGGGGTCGATATGCTTTCCCTTTTTCAGGCCAACTGTTTCTGTGGGTTTCTCCAACCTGGTACAGACCCCTTCATTCTTCATTCTTCCCTCTCTTCAACTAGGTTCCAGATTTCAGCTCAGTGTATTTCTGTGGATGTCTGTCTCTGCTTCCATCAGCCACTGGATGAGGACTCTAGGATGGCATAGAGAGTAGTCATCAATCTCATTCTAGGGGAAGGGCTTCTAGGCCATCCTCTCCTCCACTGCCCGGACTGTCAGATCGTGTCATCCTTGTAGGTCTCTGGAGATCTTTCTAGTTCCAGATCTCTTCTCGGACCTATAGTGGCTCCCTCTGATATGGTATCTCTCATCCTGCTCTCTCTCCTCTATTCTTCCCCCAACTCAATATCTCTGCTCCTCCATTTCTTCTCCTCTACTCTTCTTCTTGTGCTCTTATTGTGGCAGCACCCACTCCCCTACCCTCATGCTCTCTATTAGCTCGGGAGTTCATGCCACTTCCTATTCCTGGGGTCCATTTATCCCTTAGAGTCATTCATGATTTCTGGTTTCTTTCGGGAAGAGGAATACAGGCTGGTAAGCATTTGCTGTATGTCTAAAAATCATATATGAGTGAGTACATACCATGTTTGTCTTTTTGTGATTGGGTTACCTCACTCAGGATGGTTTCTTCTAGTTCCATCCATTTGCCTGCGAATTTCAAGATTCCATTGCATTTTTCTGCTGAGTAGTACTCCATTGTATAAATGCACCACATTTTCTCAATCCATTCTTCAGTTGAGGGGCATCTAGGTTGCTTCCAGATTCTGGCTGTTACAAAAAATGCTGCTATGAACATGCTTGAACATAAGTCCTTGTTGTATGGACATGCAGTATTTTGTACCCCAACTTTTTATTGGATTATTAGGTGTTTTGGAAACAAGCTTCTTGAGTTCTTTGTAAATTTTGGAGATCAGACCTCTGTCGAATATGGAGTTGGTGGATATCTTTTCCCATTCTGTGGGCTGCCGTTTTGTCTTGCTGACTGTGTCCTTTGCCTTAGAGAAGCATCTCAGTTTCTGGAGGTCCCATTTATTAATTGTTGATCTCAGTGTCTGTGCTACAGGTGTTATGTTCAGGAAAGTATCTCCTGTACCAATTCCTTCAAGGGTACTTCCCACTTTCTCCTCTAAGAGGTTCAGTGTGGCTGGATTTATGTTGAGGTTCTTGATCTATTTGGACTTAAGTTTTGTGCATAGCAATAGACATGGATCTATCTACAGTCTTCTACATGCCAGCATCCAGTTATGCCAGCACCATTTGTTGAAGATGCTTTCTTTATTCCATTGTATATCTTTAGTTTCTTTGTCAGAAATCAGGTGTTCATAGGTTTGTGGATTAGTATCAGAGTTTTCAATTCAATTCCAGTGGTCTACCTGTCTCTTTTTGTTCCAGTACAAGCTGTTTTCAGGACTATAGCTCTATAATAAACTTGAACTCATTGGAGCTGATGCCTCCAGAAGTTCTTGTATTGTACTGGGTTGTTTTGGCTATCCTGGGTCTTTTGTTTCTCCATATAAAGTTGAGTATTGTTCTTTCAAGGTCAGTGAAGAATTGTGCTGGGATACTGATGGGGATTGCATTGAATCTGTAAATTGCTTTTGGCAAGATTGCCTTTTATTATGTTGATCCTACCTATCCAAGAGCATGGGAAGCGTTTCCATATTATGGTATCTTCTATAATTTCTTTCTTTAAAGACTTAAAGTTCTTGCTATACAGGACTTCCTTGTTGGTTAGTGTTACCCCAAGATATTTTATGTTCTTTATGGCTATTATAAAGGGTGATGTTTCTCTGATTTCTTTCTCAGCCCATTTATCTTCACTATATAGTAGGGCTACTGATTTTTTTGAGTTAATCTTGTATCCTGCCATTTTGCTGAAGGTGTTTATCAGCTGTAGGAGTTCCCTGGTAGAGTTTTTCAGGTCACTTATGTAAACTATCATATCATCTGCAAACAGTGAAAGTTTGACCTCTTCCGTTCCAATTTGTATTCCCTTGATCTCCTTTTGCTGTCTTGTTGCTCTAGCTAGTACTTCAGTACGATATGGAAGAGATATGGAGAGAGTGGACAGCCTTGTCTTGTTCCTGATTTCAGAGGAATTGTGTTGAGTTTCTCTCCATTTAGTTTGATGTTGGCTGTTGTTGTGCTGTATAGTGCTTTTATTATGTTTAGGTATGTTCCTGTTATCCCTGATCTCTCCAGGACCTTTATCATGAAGGGGTGTTGGATTTTGTCAAAGGCTTTTTCAGTATCTAGTGAGATGATCATGTGGTTTTTCTTATTTGGTGTGTTTATGTGGTGGATTACATTGATGGATTTTCATGTGTGAACCAACCCTGCATCCCAGGGATTAAGCCTGCTTGATCATGGTGGATGATTTTTCTAATATGTTCTTGGATTCGGTGTGCCAGCATTGTATTGAGTATTTTTGCATCTATGTTCATGTGGAATATTGGTCTGTAGTTTCTTTCTTAGTTGTGGCTTTGTGTGGCTTAGGTAGCAAGGTAATTTAGACTCATAAAAAGAGTTTGGCAGGGAACCTACAGCTTCTATTGTGTGGAACAATTTGAGGAGTATTGGTATTAGCTCATCTTTGAATTTCTGTTAGAATTCTGCACTTAAACCATCTGACCCTGGGCTTTTTTGGATGGGAGACTTTTGACGACTGCTTCTATTTCCTTAGGGGCTATAGGCCTGTTAAACTTGCTTATCTGTACTTGATTTAATTTTGATAAGTGATATATATCCAGGAAATTGTTTATTTCCTTTAAATATTCCAATTTTAAGGAGTACAGGTTTTGAAAGTATGACCTGAAGATTCTCTGGATTTCCTCAATGTTGTTTGTTATGTCCCCCTTTTCATTTCTGATTTTGTTAATTTGCATGTTCTCTCTCTGCCTTTTGATTAGTTTGGATAAAGATTTGTCTATCTTGTTGATTTTCTCAAAGAACCAACTCTTTGTTACATTGATTCTTTGAATTGTTTTCTTTGTTTTGACTTCAATGATTTGGCAATCATTGATTGATTGCCCTCAGTTTGATTATTTCCTGGTGTCTACTCATCCAATTTAGCTTCCATTTGTTTAGAGCTTTCAGTTGTGATGTCAACTCTCTAGTTTCTTCATGTGAGCACTTAGAGCTATGAACTTTCCTCTTAGCACTGCTTTCAAAGTATCCCATAAGTTTGGGTATGTTGTGTCTTCATTTTCATTGAATTCTAGGAAGTCTTTAATTTCTCTTTGTTTCTTCGTTGACCCAGGAATGGTGCAATTGTGTGTTGTTCAATTTCCATGAGTTGGTAGGTTTTCTGTAATTTGTGTTGTTCTTGAATTGTAATTTTAAAGCATGGTGCTCTGATAAGACACAGGGAATTTTTTGGTACCTGGTGAGGTTTGCTATTTTGCCAAGTATGTGGACTTGTTTAGAGAATGTTCCATGTGGTGTTGAAAGGAAGGTAAGTTCTTTTTTGTTTGGATGGAATGTTCTATAGACTTCTGTTAATCCCAATTGGGTCATAACTTCTGTTAGTTCCTTTGTCTCTTTGTTAACTTTCTGTCTGGTGGTCCTGTCCAATGGTGAGAGTGGAGTGTTGAAGTCTCCCACTATAACTGTGTGAGGTCTTATTTGTGATTTAAGGTTTTTTTGTTTGTTTGTTTGGTTGGTTGGTTGGTTTTTTTTGTTTTGTTTTGTTTTGTTTTGTTTTTGAGCCAGGGATTCTCTGTGGCTTTGGAGGCTGTCCTGGAACTAGCTCTTGTAGAACAGGCTGGTCTCAAACTCACAGAGTTCCACCTGCCTCTGCCTCCTGAGTGCTGGGATTAAAGGCATGATCCACCACTGCCCCTCGTGATTTGTGTTTTAATAATGTTTCTCTACGAATGTTGTCGTCTTTGTATTTGGGGCATACATGTTTACACTTGAGACTTCTACCTGATGGATTTTTCCTATGATGAATATGAAATGACCTTCTTATTCTCTTTTGTTTGATTTTAGTTTGAAGTCTAATTTGTTGGATACTAAGATAGATAGAAGTAATGGAAGACCCCAAGGTGGTATTTGCTTAGACACTCATTTCTGGCTGTGCCATGTGCCGAGTCCAGGACAAGACACACATACCTGCTGACCAAGGCAGAGGGGCAAAGTGTGAGCTACAAGAATTACAGGAATAGCAACTGCTGGGTTTTGTAGACCCAACATGAGGGTCTGGGGAGACAGCTCAGCAAGCCACAGTGTTTGCTGTGCAAGCATGGGGAACTAAGTTCAGAGCCCCACCACTTGGGGAGCTAGTGCCTTAAACTCTCCTACATCCAGCTTGGGAACCATCAGTGTATCAGTCCTCTTGCACCAACCGGAAGAGAACCTTGGACCCCTACACACCAGGAAAGGAAGAGACACCACCTGCACCCACTGGAAGAAGAGATGGGAAGACAACAATATCAGAACACGTCCAAAAACCAATATGAAAAACCAATATGACACCACCAGAGTCTAGGGACTCTACACCAGCAAGACCTGAAAGTCCCAACACAGATGAAGCAGAAGAGAACAACCTTGAAAACAACTTCATGCAGATGATAGAGACACTAAGAGAGGAAATGAGGAAATCCTTTAGAGCTATGGAAGAAAAGACAAACCAAAAGATGCAAGAAAGCAACATAAGCCAAGAAAATCCAATTAAACAGCTGAAGAAAAATAGTCCAAGACCTGAAAAGAAAAACAGAGACAATAAAGAAAACACAAACCGAGGGAATGCTGGAAATAGAAAAGCTGAGTAAACAATCAAGAACCACAGATGCAAGCATAACCCACAGAATACAAGAGATGGAAGACTGAATGTCAGCCATGAAGACAAACTAGAGGAAATAAATTCATTAAGCAAAGAAAATCTTAAGTTCAATAAATTCTTAACACAAAATATCCAGGAAATATGGGATACCGTGAAAAGGCCAAACCTAAGGATAACAGGTATAGAAGAAGGTGAAGAAACCCAACTCAATGGTGCAGCAAACATATTCAACAAAATCATAGAAGGATACTTTCCCAACCTAAAGAAAGACATGTCAATGAAAGTACAAGAAGCCTACAGAACACCAACTAGAGTGGTCACAAAAGAAGTCCCCTTGTCACATAATAAATAAAACACCAAACATATGGAGTAAAGAAAGAATGTTAAGAGCAGAAAAGGAAAAAGACCAAGTAACATATAAAGGCAAACCTATCAGAATTACTCAAGACTTCTTCCTGGATTCTCTGAAAGCCAGGTGGACCTGGATAGATATTCTACCAACTCTAAGGGAACATGGATGCCAGCCCAGACTACTCTACCCAGCAAAGCTTTCAATCACTATAGATGGAGAAAACAAGACATTCCAGGACAAAACCAGATTCAAAAAATATGTACCCACTAATCCAGCCCTTCAGAAAGTACTAGAAGGAAAATTCCAACCTAAGGAAGTTAACTACACTCCCAGAACCTAGGCAATAGATAATTCCACCTTACCAAAGCCAAAGGAAAAGCAAGGTAAATCCTCACACAATACCTCCACCACCAACAAATAAAAACAAACAAGAATAAGCATTCAATGGACCTTAATTTCCCTCAATATTAATGGTCTTAACTCCTCTATAAAAAGACACAGGCTAACAGAATGGATATGAAGACAGAATCCATCCTTCTGCTGCATATAAGAAACATAACTCAACTTCCAAAACAGACATTACCTCAGAGTAAAGGGTTGGGATAAGATATTCCAATCAAATGGACCCAGGAAACAAACTGTGGTATGTATCTTAGTATCCAACAACTAGACTTCAAACTAATATCAAACAAAAGAGATGAAGAAGGTCATTTCATATTCATCACAGGACAAATCCATCAGGCAAAAGTCTCAATTGTAAACATGTATGCCCCAAATGAAAAGGCGACAACGTTTGTAAAAGAAACATTATTAAAACTCAAATCACGAGGGGTGGTCGTGGCGCACGCCTTTAATCCCAGCACTCGGGAGGCAGAGGCAGGCAGAACTCTGTGAGTTTGAGACCAGCCTGTTCTACAAGAGCTAGTTCCAGGACAGCCTCCAAAGCCACAGAGAATCCCTGGCTCAAAAACAAAACAAAACAATAAAAGCAACCAACGAATAACAAACAAACAAACAAAAAAACCTTAAATCACAAATAAGACCTCACACAGTTATAGTGGGAGACTTCAACACCCCACTCTCATCATTGGACAGGACCACCAGTCAGAAAGTTAACAAAGAGACAAAGGAACTAACAGAAGTTATGACCCAATTGGGTTTAACAGAAGTCTATAGAACATTCCATCCAAACAAAAAAGAACTTACCTTCCTTTCAACACCATATGGAACATTCTCTAAACTAGTCCACATACTTGGCAAAATAGCAAACCTCACCAGGTACCAAAAAATTCCCTGTGTCTTATCAGAGCACCATGCTTTAAAATTACAATTCAAGAACAACACAAATTACAGAAAACCTACCAACTCATGGAAATTGAACAACACACAATTGCACCATTCCTGGGTCAACGAAGAAACAAAGAGAAATTAAAGACTTCCTAGAATTCAATGAAAATGAAGACACAACATACCCAAACTTATGGGATACTTTGAAAGCAGTGCTAAGAGGAAAGTTCATAGCTCTAAGTGCTCACATGAAGAAACTAGAGAGTTGACATCACAACTGAAATCTCTAGAATAATTGGAAGCTAAATTGGAGAGTAGACACCAGGAAATAATCAAACTGAGGGCAAAAATCAATGACGTCAAAACAAAGAAAACAATTCAAAAAATCAATGTAACAAAGAGTTGGTTCTTTGAGAAAATCAACAAGATAGACAAACCTTTATCCAAACTAATCAAAAGGCAGAGAAAGAACATGCAATTTAACAAAATCAGAAATGAAAAGGGGGACATAACAACCAACACTGAGGAAATCCAGAGAATCTTTAGGTCATACTTTCAAAACCTGTACTCCTCCAAATTGGAAAATTTGAAGGAAATATACAATTTCCTGGCTATATATCACTTATCAAAATTAAATCAAGTACAGATAAGCAACTTTAACAGGCCTATAGCCCCTAAGGAAATAGAAGCAGTCGTCAAAAGTCTCGAATCCAATAAAAGCCCAGGGTCAGATGGTTTCAGTGCAGAATTCTACCAGAAATTTAAAGAAGAGCTAATACCAATACTCCTCAAATTGTTCCACACAATAGAAGCTGTAGGTTCATTGCCAAACTCTTTTTATGAGTTTAAATTACCTTGCTACCTAAGCCACACAAAGCCACAACTAAGAAAGAAACTACAGACCAATATTCCACATGAACATAGATGCAAAAATACTCAATACAATGCTGGCAAACTGAATCCAAGAACATATCCGAAAAATCATCCACCATGATCAAGCAGGCTTAATCCCTGGGATGCAGGGTTGGTTCAACACATGAAAATCCATCAATGTAATCCACCACATAAACACACCAAATAAGAAAAATCACATGATCATCTCACTAGATGCTGAAAAAGCCTTTGACAAAATCCAACTTCCCTTCATGATTAAGGTCCTGGAGAGATCAGGGATAACAGGAACATACCTAAACATAATAAAAGCACTATACAGCACAACAACAGCCAACATCAAAATAAATGGAGAGAAACTCAACGCAATTCCTCTGAAATCAGGAACAAGACAAGGCTGTCCACTCTCTCCATACTTCTTCCATATCGTACTGAAGTACTAGCTAGAGCAACAAGACAGCAAAAGGAGATCAAGGGAATACAAATTGGAACGGAAGAGGTCAAACTTTCACTGTTTGCAGATGATATGATAGTTTACATAAGTGACCTGAAAAACTCTACCAGGGAACTCCTACACCTGATAAACACCTCCCCCAAAATGGCAGGATACAAGATTAACTCAAAAAAATCAGTATCCCTAATATAGTGAAGATAAATGGGCTGAGAAAGAAATCAGAGAAACATCACCCTTTATAATAGCCATAAAGAACATAAAATATCTTGGGGTAACACTAACCAAACAAGGAAGTCCTGTATAGCAAGAACTTTGAGTCTTTAAAGAAAGAAATTATAGAAGATACCAGAATATGGAAAGATTTCCCATGCTCTTGGATAGGTAGGATCAACATAATAAAAGGCAATCTAGCCAAAAGCAATTTACAGATTCAATGCAATCCCCAACAGAATCCCAGCACAATTCTTCACTGACCTTGAAAGAACAATACTCAACTTTATATGGAGAAACAAAAGACCCTGGATAGCCTAAACAACCCAGTACAATACAAGAACTTCTGGAGGCATCAGCACCAATGAATTCAAGTTTATTATAGAGCTAAGTCCTGAAAACAGTTTGTACTGGAATAAAAATAGACAGGTAGACCAATGGTTTGAATTGAAAACCCTGATACTAACCCACAAACCTATGAACACCTGATTTCTGACAAAGAAACTAAAGATATACAATGGAATACAGAAAGCATCTTCAACAAATGGTGCTGGCGTAACTGGATGCTGGCATGTAGAAGACTGTAGATAGATCCATGTCTATTGCTATGCACAAAACTTAAGTCCAAATAGATCAAGAACCTCAACATAAATCCAGCCACACTGAACCTCTTAGAGGAGAAAGTGGGAAGTACCCTAGAAGGACTTGGTACAGGAGCAGCTTCCTGAAAATAAACCTGTAGCACAGACACTGAGATCAACAATTAATAAATGGGACCTCCTGAAACTGAGATGCTTCTCTAAGGCAAAGGACACAGTCAGCAAGACAAAACGGCAGCCCACAGAATGGGAAAAGATATCCACCAACCCCATATTCGACAGAGGTCTGACCTCCAAAATTTACAAAGAACTCAAGAAGCTTGTTTCCAAAACACCTAATACTCCAATTAATAAGTGGGGGTACAAAATACTGCATGTCCATACAACAAGGACATATGTTCAAGCATGTTCATAGCAGCATTTTTTGTAATAAGCCAGAACCTGGAAGCCACCTAGATGCCCCTCAACTGAAGAATAGATAGAGAAAATGTGGTACATTTATACAATGGAGTACAACTCAGCAGAAAAATGCAATGGAATCTTGAAATTCACAGGCAAATGGATGGAACTAGAAGAAACCATCCTGAGCGAGGTAACCCAATCACAAAAAGACAAACATGGTATGTACTCATTCATATATGATTTTTAGACATAGAGCAAAGGATCACCAGCCTATAATCCTCTTCCCCCAAAAAACCAGAAATCATGAATGACTCTAAGGGATAAATGGACCCCAGGAATAGGAAGTGGCATGAACTCCCGAGCTAATAGAGAGCATGAGGGTAGGGGAGCGGGTGCTGCCACAATAAGAGCACAAGAAGAAGAGGAGAGGAGAAGCAATGGAGGAGCAGATATATTGAATTGGGGGAAGAATAGAGGAGAGAGAGCAGGATGAGAGATACCATATCAGAGGGAGCCACTATAGGTCCGAGAAGAAATCTGGAACTAGAAATATCTCCAGAGACCTACAAGGATGACACGATCTGACAGTACGGGCAGTGGAGGAGAGGATGGCCTAGAAGCCCTTCCCCTAGAATGAGAGTGATGACTACTCTCTATGCCATCCTAGAGTCCTCATCCAGTGGCTGATGGAAGCAGAGACAGACATCCACAGAAATACACTGAGCTGAAATCTGGAACCTAGTTGAAGAGAGGGAAGAATGAAGAATGAAGGGGTCTGTACCAGGTTGGAGAAACCCACAGAAACAGTTGGCCTGAAAAAGGGAAAGCATATCGACCCCGACGCTCTTTGGGAGGCCAGTATGGGACTAATCCAGCCCCCTGATCATGGATGCCAATGGGGAGGCCCCTGCACTCCTGGGAGCCTCCAGAGGTGGACTGGCTTTTTGCCCTGGTGTGTGTGTGGGACTTCGAGAGCCCATCCCACTTGAAGGGATGCACTCTGTGTCTGAACACATGGGGAGGGACCTAGGCCCAGCACAGGAAGATTTGGTGGACTTGGTGGAGCCCCTGTTGGGGGCCCTACCCTGCCTGGGGAGTGGTGGGTGGATGGGGTGGGGGGTAGGTTGGAGGTGGGGGAGAAGGAATGGGGGTAGGGAGAGGGGGAGAGGGAGAGGGGAATTACATGTGAAACATAAAAGTAAAAAAACAAAAGTGGGGGTACAGAGCTAAATAGAAAATTCTCAACAGAGGAATCTAAAATGGCTGAAAGACACATAAGAAAGTGCTCAACATTCTTAGCCACCATGGAAATGGAACTCAAAACAAAACTGAGATGCCATCTTGTTTTTGTCAGATTAGGTAAAATAAAAAACAGCAATGATAACTTTTGCTGGAGAGAATGTGGAGAAAGGGGAACACTTGTCCACTGCTGGTGGGAATGTCAACTTGTACAGCCACTTTGGAAATCAGTATAGTGATTCCTCAGGAAAATCAGTCTACCACACGATCCAGAAATTCCACTCTTAGGCACATACCCAAAATATTCCCATTCATACAACAAAGACATCTGTTCAACTATGCTCATAGCAACATTATTTGTAATAGCCAGAACCTGGAAGCAACCTAGATGCCCCTCAACGGAAGAATGGATACAGAAAATGTGGTCCCTTTACACAATGGAGTACTACTCAGCGGAAAAACAAATGGAATCTTGAAATTTGCTGGAAAATGGATGGAACTAGGAGAAACCATTCTGATCGAGGTAACCCAGTCGCAAAAGACAAACATGGCATGTACTCACTCATATGTGAATTTTACACGTAGAACAAAGGATTGCCAGCCTACAATCCACACCACCAGAGAAGCTAGGAAACAAAGAGGACTCTAACAGAGACATACATGGTTCCCCGGAGAAGGGGAAAGGGACAAGATCTCCTGAGCAAATTGGGAGCATGTGGGGAGGGGAGAGGGAGCTGGTAAGGGGAGAAGAGGAGTGTTGAGGAGGACTTAAGGGCGCAGGAAGTTTTATAGGGGGAAGAATAGAGGAGAGTAAGCGATACCATCAGAGAGAGAGCCATATTGGTTTAAAGATAAATCAGGCACTAGGGAAATGGCGGGAGATCTACAAGGATGACACCACCTAACCATTTAAGCAACAGTGGAGAGGCTACCTTAAATTCCAACCCCCTCCCCAATAATAAGATTGACGACTGACTTATATACCATCCTAGAGCCTTCATCCAGCAGCTAAACACTGAACTGAACTGGAATCCATTTGCAGAGAAGGAGGAGTGATGAGCAAAGGGGTCAAGACCACATTGATGAAACCCCACAGAAACAGCTGACCTGAACAAGGGGGAGCTCTTGGCCCCCAGACTGATCCCTGGCAAACCAGCATAGGACTGACCCAGACCCCATAAATGTGGGTGTCAGTGAGGAGGCCTCGGAAATCTATGGGGCCTCATGTAGTAGATCAGTACTTATCCCTAGTATAGGAATGGACTCGGGGACCCTTTCACATAGAGGGATGCTCTCTCTGCCTAGACACACATGGGAGGACCTAGGCCCTATCCCAAAGGATATGACAGACTCTGAAGACCCCCATGGAAGGCCTCACTCTCCCTGGGAGGCCTAGGTAGTGTGTTAGTGGGGGACAGGGGAGGAGGGGTGAGAGAGAGAATGGGGATTGACATGTAAAACCATCTTGATTCTAATTTAAATAAAAAGTAAAAAAGAAAGCTTAGTGTTAATAAAGCATTATGTAACCTGTGTTTGGGGGTTTTTGTTCCCTCTCCTTTTTTATGGAGCATTTCTTTTAGAGTTCGTTTAGATCTCTCTACTACTGCTTGTGCTGTAGGACTGTGTGGTATACCAGTTACATGCTTTATGTTATAATGTTTCAAAAACTGTTCCAATTTGGTGGAGACATATGCTGGAGCATTGTCAGTTTATTTTTTTTGTGCAGTTATACTCATAAAGGCCATTACCTCTAACAGGTGGGTCATAACAGAATTTGCCTTTTCAGAGCTAAGGACACTAGCCCATTGAAAGCCTGAAAATGTGTCTATAGTATGATGTAGATATTTTAAATTTCCAAATTCTAGAAAGTTAAAGACATCCATCTGCCAGAACTCATTTCTTCTAATGTCCTTTGGATTACAGCCTTCTGGTAATGGATCTTGATTATAGAACTAACAGTTAGGACAGTTTCTTACTATCTTGGCTTGTTTCCAAGTGATGGAGAAATCCTTTTGTAAATCTTTTCTATTTAATGGTGTTTCTTATGAAATTCTGAAGTTCCTAGCATGTTCCTATTAATAAATGATCGATCTTGTCATTGCCTTGTGCACTGGGCCTGATAGATTCAACACATGATTTTTGAGGCCCAGACATTCAGTCGAGAGCACACTCCTTCCTTTGAGCATTGATATTTCTGTGATGAGGGCATACATGTATTGTTTTATATTTGGTCCATCAGGACTGGCCCTGATGGTGGATACATGGAATCCTATTGCAGCAATAGGGACAGGGGAAGTCCTTCCATGGGGGTGCCCATGCTTGGCGCCCCAAATAGGAATCACACTTTCAGGTGATATGCGGAGGGATCCCAGGATCTCATGTGCTAAATATTAAAGAGAAGGTTGATAACCAGGTGAAATCAGCCACAACCCTTCTAGGCAGAGAAGGGTCTGTCAAAAGGGGGAGGCTCAGGATAGTGTGTGAAGAACAGGTCCATGGAAGGAGCCTGGCTGTGTGCTGTGATGTGTTAGCCACCCTCTCAGAACCTGTCTCCTTTACAGGGCACAGCTGTGGGGGTTGGGTTCCTGACATTCTCCCAAGCAGTATACCCCAGTGTTCCTGGTGTAGCTGTAGGAAACAAGGGGCTCCCACAGGTCTTCAGCTTAGGCATCTCTCTCTGCCTCTTTGGTGTTTGGAGCTACTTGAGTTTTTATTTGTTTATTTATTTATCTTTAATTGGGGAAGGATATCGGGGTTCCTGCACTGTCTGATCTTCCACTCTCTCTGCAGCATTGCTGAATTTGCAGCTCTGAGCTTTCTGGGTCCACAGGCCTCCATAGCTACAGTGTAAACCCCAATTATTCCCCTAGGGTCATGTGTGGCATCTTACATAGACACACACACACACACACACACACACACACACACACACACACACACACACACACACACACACACACACACACACACACACACACACACACACACACACGCACACACGCACACACACACCACTCACCAGGGTCTCATGAACAAAGTAATGGGCGTTTTTTCTTCAGCCTGCGAATCTAAAAGCAATTGTGACCCTTTCGCGCCACCTGGTGTTCACAGTCTATCATTGCATCTCAGTGTGCCTCACTGGGTCTGTTTCCCCTGTGTCATATCAGCCTTCTCGCCTTTGTTCAGGCGGTCTATGCAAGGAAGATGGGCAGGATGTGTCCCACCCTGCCGAGGACCCTTGGGAACACTCTCCTGTCCCTGGTGTCCCTTAGGCTGATGAACAAGGCTTTGAAGAAGACCCAGGCTTCCCCTCTCTGGGTGGACAATGGGCTGCATGTTGGAATTTTCATTGTTTACACATCTCTCTCTCTCTCTCTCTCTCTCTCTCTCTCTCTCTCTCTGTGGTGTGTGTGTGTGTGTGTGTGTGTGTGTGTGTGTGTGTGTGTGTGTGTGTGTGTGTGTACTGGTTCGTGAGCACTTGAAAGCTAGAGTTCGCTGTTGGATGCCTTCCCCTATCTTTTTCCACCTTACTTTTTGCAAGAGTCTCTCACTGCACTTTCACCTGGTCCTTTGGGCTACAGTGACTGGCCAGCAAGGTCCTGGGGTCCCTCTGTCTCTGCTCAGCCACTGTAGCCTGCCCCACCAGTAACACTGGGTTGCTGGGGCTCTGAACTTAGTTCCACATGCTTGCACAGCAAACACTGTGGCTCGATTAGCTGTCTCCCCAGACCCTCATGTTGGGTTTACAAAACCCAGCAGTTGCTATTCCTGCAATTCTTCTAGCTCACACTTTGCCCCTCTGCCTTGGTCAGCAGCTTGTGTCTGATCCTGGACACGGCACATGGCACAGCCAGAAATGAGTGTCTAAGCAAATACCTCCGGGGGTCTTCCACTATTTCTCCCTGTAAAAGATCACCTCAGCTGGGCTATCTGACAGGTTATGCCCCACCTCATAGTGTGGTGGAGAGATTCTGCTCTGAGTGCTCTGCTGGTCCCTCCTCATGGCAGCTCTGCACCAGGCCTTGGGCAGGGACCAGAGTCTGCAGCTGTGGGAAAGACTAGAGCAGGCTCTCTGTTTATGTGGGTACATGGAAGCCATCACCTCTGCTGGGTAAGGCGTTTAGATATGGCCTGTTGAGAGAGGATTGCCCACACCTTTGTAATCCCTCACCTTCCCCCTGTAAAGAACACCAATAAACATTGGTTTCCCAGCATGAACTTTGGTGGGATTGTGCCTTGGTTTATGTCTGGAACCTTAGGAGGAGAGGTAGAATTTGTGTCTTTGCTCATGTCTACCCCTGGGAAGTGATTTTAGAAACAAAAAGTTAGCCAGAGACAGGGAGGGGATGAGGAAGAAATGGACTGGGCAATTTTTCCTGATTTGTGGCTGTATATATTCCTGGTGTGTAGGGGATGAGGGGGCGGGGTCATCATTGTTGTTAGGACTAGTCAGTGTATGATTGCTTTTAACTCATTGTTTGCCTCAGGTGCCTTTACTGGCTGAGCCATCTATCTCACAGGCCAGATTCAGTGGCTTTGTCTCATCCAGCCTTCACCTGATTAGATGAAGCCAGTTTGGGTTGTGGAGGGGGGGGGTATTTTGCTGGGGCCTCTGCTTCAATGGATGTCTTATGCAGAAGTACTCTCTGAGATAGCACAGATGAATGTTTAGCCACATGACAGGCACTTTGTGGCTCCTTAACATCTATACATACAATTAATCCCTACCAATGGTAACTGGGGAGATGGCTCTGTGGTTGAAGTACTGCCTGTACAAACATGAGTACTGGAATCCCCCGGCATGGCAGCTCTCACCTAAGGGCTCACCAGACATCCAGTCTAGCCAAACTGGTGAGTTCCACATGCTTTGGGAAAACCTCTCTCAAAAGATACATTGGAGGGTGACTGAAGAAGGTAACCAAATGTTGACCTCTGGCCTCCATAAGCATGAAGGTATGTTTGTGTACAAGCGTGTGCTCATATACACAGAGAAAGGATGAAAGAATAACCCTGCACTGTTACAGGGTTTTATACAACATGGAGTGCTTTCTGCACTCTTGAAGGAAGGCTGGCTGGCTGGCATGGAGTCATCCACGAAGGCCATTTATTGCATTGTACCTTGGCATCTACTGCTGGACGTTTTGTTAAAACTTTGTTTTACACTGGGCAGTGGGGGCACACTCCTTTAATACCAGCACTCAGGAGGCAGAGGCAGGTGGATCTCTCTGAGTTCAAATCCAGCCTGGGTCTACAAGCAAGTTCCAGGACAACCAGGGATGTTACACAGAGAAACCCTGTCTCAAAAGCAAAACAAAGAAACAAAACCAAAATAAATACCCCCCCCAACACCTTGCTTACTCTTGGCATGTTTCCATTATTGGAAAAGATTGATCCACATATTGAAACATTAATATCTTATATTTTTCCAGGGTCTGCTGGTGTCTGTTGTCAGAAGTCTCTGACCTGCCCGCCAGTTCCCAAATAACCAACACAGAGGCTTAATATTAATTATAAATGCTTGGCTGATAGCTTAGGCTTATTACTAACTAGCTCTTACAATGTAAATTTACCCATTCCTGTTGATCTACATTCTGTCATGTGGCTTTTACCTCAATCCCATTTTTGTGTGTCTGACTTGTTATGTGTCTGGCTGGCGATTCCTCTAACTCTGCCTTTCTTCATCCTAGCCTCCTTAATTTGGTTGTCCCGTCTATACTTCCTGCCTGGCTACCGGTACTTCCTGCCTGGCTACCAGCCAATCAGCTTTTTATTAAACCAATCCAAATGACAATTCTTCACAGATACCAAAGGATTGTTCTATAGCAGGCATCATATTAGGATTTGAGAAGCATTTCTTCTCTTTCTACTTTTGTAATAAGTTGCGAAATATTGGCATCACCCCCACCCCAAGCTGCACCAAATGTGGGAGAATTATCAGGATAAGGCACTTATCCTGAAATTTTCTTCATTAGAAAATTGGGATTGCTGGAGAGATGGCTCAGTGGCTAAGAGCATGGTCTAGCATCCACATTGGGCTCACCCCCAGGTAATTCCAGCTCTAGGGGCCTGATGCCCTCTTCTGGCCTCTGTAGGCATTGCACACATGTGGCAGACATACAGACATAAAAAAGTGAAAGTAAATATTTAAAATAAGGAAATAAGTCAGGCGGTGGTGGCACACGCCTTTAATTCCAGCACTTGGGAAGCAGAACTAGGCGGAAATCTGTGAGTTTGAAGGCAGCCTGTTCTACAGAGCTCCAGGACAGGCCAGGCTACATAGAGAAACCCTGTCTCAAAAACAAAAATAAAAACAAAGAAACAAAAAAAAGCAAATTCAATTTTATTATCTGACCCACTACAATCCAACTTTTATCTGTCAGTATGATAAGTTGTAGTACCTGAAGAATTTGTTCATTTATTCAAATTGTCAAATTCTTTGATACACTGTACTCAAAAGCATCCCATTTTTTGATGTTGTGAATTATCTTGACATTGTAAAGATATCAGTCCCCTTTAAAATTATTGATGTCAACAGTTTGGCTTTTGTCTCTTTTATTTCTATTACTCCTACTAGGGTCTAGCATTTCATTTCCTTTAAAAACCCATTGGTTTTATTTTTAATTATGTGTCTGTGTGTGTGTGCATGAGTGCAGGTATCCACAGAGGCCAGAAGGAGTCACTAGACACTCCAGAGCTGGAGTAGCAGGCAGCTGGGAGCCACCCTCCACAGTCCTAGGACCTGAATCAGGGTTCTCTGAAAGATCAGGAAGCACTCTTAATTGATGAGCTAATTGTTAGCCCCCTGAAAAGGTTTTATTTTATTTTTAATTATGTGTATTGTGTGCCTGTGTGTGTTTGGGTATGTGTACAGGAGTGCCAAGAACTGACTTCAAATTTATTCATTTCTTGATTATGTTTTCTATTAAATTTCTGCTCATATTTTTTCCTTTTTTAAAATTTAAATTAGAAACAAGCTTGTTTTACATGTCAATCCCAGTTCCCTCTCCCGCTGCCCTCCTCCCCTGCCACTATGGATCCCCATCCCAACCCTTTTCTGCTCCCCAGGGAGGGTGAGGCCTTCCATGGGGGTATCTTCAAAGTCTGTCATCATTTGGAGCAGGGCCTGGACCGTCTCCCGTGTTCCTAGGCTGAGAGCATATCCCTCTATGTGGAATGGATTCCCAAAGTCCATTCGTATACTAGGGATAAATTCTGATCCACTACCAGAGGCCCCATAGATTCACCAGACCTGCAAACTGACATCTTCGTTCAGTGGGTCTGGAACAGTCCTATGCTGGTTTCCCAGCTACCAGTCTGGGGTCCATGAGCTTCCCCTTGTCAGGTCAGCTGTTTCTTTGGGTTTCTCCAGCCTGGTGACCCCATTTGCTCATCACTCCTCCCTCTCTGCAACTGGATTCCAGAGTTCAGCTCAGTGTTTAGCTGTGGGTGTCTGCTTCTGCTTCCATCACCTCTGGATAGAGGCTCCAGGATGGTGTTTAAGTCAGTCATCAATCTCATTATCAGAGAAGGGAATTTAAGGAAGCTTCTCCACTATTGCTTAGATTGTTAGTTGGGGTCAACCTTATAGATCTCTGGACATTTCCCTAGTGCCAGATTCCTCTTTAAGCCTCTAATGTCTCCCTCTATTCTGGCATCTCTTTTCTTGCTGTCCTCTATTCTTCCTCTGACTCCATCTTCCTGCTCTCATGCCCTCCTCTCCCCCCTCTTCCCCCCCCCTTTCTCCTAACTCCTTCTTCCCTCCCCCCATGCTACCAATTAGCTCAGGAGATCTTGTCCCTTTCCCCTTCTCCGGGGGACCATGTATGTCTCTCTTAGGGTCCTCCCTGTTTCCTAGCTTCTCTGGCTGTGTGGATTGTAGGCTGGTAATCCTTTGATCTATGTCTAAAATCCATATATGAGTGAGTACATACCATGTTTGTATTTTTGTTTTTTCGAGACAGGGTTCCATGTTTGTCTTTTTGTGACTGGGTTACCTCACTCAGGATGGTTTCTTCTTGTTCCATCTATTTGCTTGCGAATGTCAAGATTCCATTTTTTTTCCCTGCTGAGTAGTACTCCATTGTGTAAATGTACCATATTTTCTCCATTCATTCTTCAGTTGAGGGGCATCTAGGTTGCTTCCAGGTTCTGGCTATTACAAATAATGCTGCTATGAACATAGTTGAACAGATGCCCTTGTTGTGGGAATGTGCTTCTTTTGGGTATATGTCTAAGAGTGGAATTGCTGGACCTTGTGGTAGACTCATTCCCATTTTCCTTAGGAACAGCCATACTGATTTCCAAAGTGGCTGGACAAGTTGGCACTCCCACCAGCAGTGGAGGAGTGTTCCCCTTTCTCCACATCTTCTCCAACATAAACTGTCATTGGTGTTTTTGATTTTAGCCATTCTGACAGGAGTAAGATGGTATCTCAGAGTTGTTTTGATTTGCATTTCCCTGATGGCTAAGGATGTTGAGCACTTTCTTAAGTGTCTATCAGCCATTTGAGATTTCTCTATTGAGAATTCTCTATTTAGTTCTGTACCCCTCTTTTTAATTGGATTTTTTGGTGTTTTGATGACTAGCTTCTTGAGTTCTTTGTATATTTTGGAAACCAGCCTTCTGTCAGATGTGGGGTTGGTGAATATCTTTTCCCATTCTGTGGGCCACTTTTTTGTCTTGTTGACTGTTTCCTTTGCCTTACAGAAGCTTCTCAGTTTCAGGAGGTCTCATTTATTAATTGTCAATTTCAGTGTCTGTGCTACAGTGTCTGTGCTACTGAAATTGTTCAAATTCAGTGTCTGTGTTCAGCAAGCGGTCTCCTGTCCCAATTCGTTCAAGGGTACTCCTCACTCTCTCTTCTAAGAGGTTCAGTGTGGCTGGATTTATGTTGAGGTCTTTGATCCATTTGGACTTAAGTTTTCTGCATGGCGATAGACATGGATCTATCTACAGTCTTCCACATGCCAGCATCCAGCACCATTTGATGGAGATGCTTTCTTTTTTCCATTGTATAATTTTAGCTTTGTCAAAAATCAGGTGTTCCTAGGTATGTGGGTTAGTAATCAGTGTTTTCAATTAGATTCCATTGGTCTACCTGTCTATTTTTGTGCCAGTACCAAACTGTTTTCAGAACTGTAGCTCTATAATAGAGCTTGAAGTCAGGGATCGTGATGTCTCTGAACGTTCCTTTATTGTACAGGGTCATTTTGACTATCCTGGGTCTTTTGTTTCTCCATATAAAGTTGAGCATTGTTCTTTCAAGGTCAGTGAAGAATTGTGCTGGGATTTTGATGGGGATTGCATTGAATCTGTAGATTGCTTTTGGCAACATTGCCAGTTTTACTACATTGATCCTACCCATCCAAGAGCATGGGAAATCTTTCCATATTTTGGTATCTTCTTTAATTTCTTTCTTTAAAGACTCAGAGTTCTTGCTATACAGGTCTTTTATTTGTTTGGATAGCATTACCCCAAGGTATTTTATGTTGTTTGTGGCTATTGTAAAGGGTAATGTTTCTCTGATTTCTTTCTCAGCCCATTTATCTTCATTATATAATAGGGCTACTGATTTTTTTGAGTTAATATTATATCATGCCAATTTGCTGAAGGTGTTTATCAGCTGTAGGAGTTCCCGGGAGAGTTTTTTGTGTCACTTATGTAAACTATCGTATCATCTGCAAACAGTGAAAGTTTGACTTCTTCCTTTCCAATTTGTATCCCCTTGATCTCCTTTTGTTGTCTTATAGCTCTAGCTAGGACTTCAAGGACAATATTGAAGAGGTATGGAGAGAGTGGACAGCCTTGTCTTGTTCCTGATTTTAGAGGAATTGTGTTGAGTTTCTCTCCATTTAGTTTGAAGTTGGCTGTTGGTTTGCTGTATATTGCTTTTTATTATGTTTAAGTATGTTCCTGTTATTCCTGATCTCTCTAAGACCTTTATCATGAAGGGATTTTGGATTTTGTCAAAGGCTTTTTCATCATCTAGTGAGATGATCATGTGATTTTCTTCTCTCAGTTTGTTTGTATGGTGGATTACATTGATGGATTTTCATATGTTGAACCAACCCTGCATCCTGGGCATGAAGCCTACTTGATTGTGGTGGATGATTTCTCTGATGTGTTCTTAGATTTCATTTGCCAGTATTTTATTGAGTATTTTTGCATCTATGTTCATGAGGAATATTGGTCTGTAGTTCTCTTTCTTAGTTGTGTCTTTGTGTGGCTTGAGTACCAAGGTTATTGTAGACTCATAAAAAGAGTTTGGCAATGACCCTTCTGCTTCTATTGTGTGGAACAATTTGAGGAGTATTGGTATTAGTTGTTCTTTGACTTTCTGGTAGAATTCTGCACTCAAGCCATCTGGCCCTGGGCTTTTTTTGGTTGGGAGACTTTTGATGACTGCTTCTATCTCATTGGGGTTATAGGTCTATTTACATTGCTTATTGGTTCTTGATTTAATTTTGGTAAGTGATATCTATCCAGAAAATTGTCCATTTCCTTTAGACTTTCGAATTTTGAGGAGTACAGGTTCTCAAAGTATGACCTGAAGATTCTCTGGATTTCCTCAGCGTTTGTTGTGTCCCCCTTTTTCATTTCTGATTTTGTTAATTTGCATGTTCACTCTGCTGTTTGATAAGTTTGGATAAATTTTGTCTATCTTGTTGATTTTCTCGAATAATCAACTATTCATTACATTGATTCTTTGTATTGTTTTCCTAGTTTCTACTTTATTATTTCTGCCGTCAATTTGATTATTTCCTGGCGTCTCCTCCTCCGGGGTGAGTTTGCTCCTTTGTGTTCCAGAGATTCAGGTGTGCTGTTCATCCTCTAGTGCGACTATTCCCCAATTTCTTCATGTGGACATCTAGTGCTATGAACTTTCCTCTTAGCACTGCTTTCAAAGTGTCCCATAACATGGGATGTTGTGTCTTCATTCTTGTTGAATTCTAGGAAGTCTTTAATTTCTTTTTTATTTCTTCTTTGCCCCAGGAATGGTGCAATTGCACATTATTCAATATCCATGAGTTTGTAGATTTTCTGCAATTTGTGTTGTTGTTGAACTCTAACTTTAAAGCATGGTGGTCCTATAAGATACAGGGGGTTATTCCAATATTTTTGTACCTGTTGAGGTTTGCTATGTTGCCAAGTATGGGGTCGAATTTAGAGAAGATTCTCTGTGGCGCTGAGAAGAAGGTATATTATTTTGTGTTTGGATGGAATGTTCTATAGATGTCTGTTAAACCCAAATGGGTCATAACTTCTATTAGTTCCTTCATTTCTTTGTTAACTTTCTGTCTGGTGGTCCTGTCTAGTGGTAAGAGTGGAGTGTTGAAGTCTCCCACTATAACTGTGTGAGGCCTTATTTGTGATTTGAGTTATAATAAAGTTTCTTTGAGGAATGTTGGTGCCTTTGTATTTGGGGCATACATGTTTAGAATCGAGACTTCTTCCTGATGGATTTGTCCTGTGATGAACATGAAATGACCTTCCTCATCTCTTTTGATTGATTTTAGTTTGAAGTCTAATTTGTTGGATATTAGGCTAGCTACCCCAGCTTGTTTCTTGGGTCCATTTGATTGGAATATCTTATCCCAACCCTTTACTCTGAGGTAATGTCGGTCTTTGAAGTCGAGGTGTGTTTCTTGAATGCAGCAGAAGGATGGATTCTGTCTTCATATCCATTCTGTTAGCCTGTGTCTTTTTATAGGCGAGTTAAGACCATTAATATTGAGGGAAATTAAGGAACATTGAGTGCTTATTCTTGTTTGTTTTTCTATTTGTTGTTGTTGGAGGTATTGTGTGTGGATTTACCCTGTTTTTTCTTTTGGCTTTTGGTAAAGTGGGATTATCTATTGCCTATGTTTTGGGGAGTGTAGTAAACTTCCTTAGGTTGGAGTTTTCCTTGCAGTACTTTCCATAGGGCTGGATTAGTGGTTACTTATTGTTTGAACCTGGTTTAGTCGTGGAATGTCTTGTTTTCTCAATCTATAGTGATTGAAAGCTTTGCTGAGTATAGTAGTCTGGGCTGGCATCCATGGTCTCTTAGTGTTGGTAGAATACCTATCCAGGACCTTCTGGCTTTCAGAGTTTCCATGGATAAGTCTGTTTTAATTCTTATAGGTTTGGCTTTATATGTTACTTGGCCATTTTCCTTATCTTCTCTTAATATTCTTCCTTTATTCTGTATGTTTGGTGTTTTGATTATTATGTGGTGAGGGGACTTTTTTGTGGTCCACTCTATTTGGTGTTCTGTAAGCTTCTTATTCTTTCATTGGCCTGTCTTTTTTTAGGTTGGGAAAGTTTTCTTCTATGATTTTGTTGAATATGTTTTCTGCATCTTTGAGGTGGGTTTCTTCACCTTCTTCTATACTTATTATTCTTTGGTTTGGTATTTTCATGGTGTCCCATATTTCCAGGATATTATATGTTAGGGATTTGTTGGACTTAAGATATGTTTTGGTCGATGAATCTATTTCTCCTAGTGTATCTTCAATGCCTGAGATTCTCTATTCCATCTCGTGTGTTCTGTTGGTTATGCTTGTATCCGGAGTTCCCGATAATTTACCCAGCTTTTCTATCTCCAGCATTCCCTCAGTTTGTTCTTTCTTTATTGTCTCTATTTCAGTTTTCAGGTCTTGAACTGTTTGAATTGTTTCCTTCATCTGTTTGATTGTTTTTTTTCTTGGCTTTCCTTGCTTTCTTTAAGAGATTTGTTGATTTCTTGTATTTTTTGGTTTGTTTTTTCTTCCATTTCTTTAAGGGCTTTTCTCTTATCCTCTTTGAGGGCCTCTATCATTTCATGAAGTTGATTTTAAGATCATTCCTTCTGGTTTGTCTGTGTTGGAGTGTTCAGGTCTTGCTGGTGTAGAGTCTCTAGACTCTGGTGGTGTCATATTGGTTTTTCTGTTGTTGAATGTGTTTTTATATTGTCTTCTTCCCATCCCTTCTTCCAGTGGGTGCAGGAGGAGTCCCTTCCTCTCCAGGTGGGTATGGGTTTAAGGTTCCCTTTCAGTGGGTGCAAGCAGGTCCAATATCTAATGGCTCTCCTCTTCTGGTGGATGAAGGTGGGACTAGTACCCGGGCCTTGGCAGTCTCTGGGTGGGTTGGACCGCTGGGATGGGATCCCCAGTGTGCAGTCTCCAGGTCTTGGGTGGCTCTGAGCAGGGCACTGGAAGGCGGGCCAGAAACAGGCCCTCACTTATCTCCTCCTGTGGGTGGGGCAAGTTACCAGGGCGCTGGCTGTGTCTGAGTGGGCTGGAGTTCTGGGAATTTGCCATGTGGACCAGGCTGGTCTCAAACTCACAGAGATTCTCTTGTCTCTGCTTCCTGAATGTTGAGATTAGAGATGAATAATAATGAATTATTTTTTTTAAAGATTTTACTTATTATGTATACAGGTTTTGCCTGCATGTATGTTTGCAGGCGGGAAGAGGGCACAAGATCTCATAACGTATGGTTGTGAGCCACCACATGGTTGCTGGGAATTGAACTCAGGACCTCTGGAAGAGCATTCAGTGCTCTTAACCTCTGAGCCATCTCCCCAGCCCAATTCTGAGTTTTAACATAAGCACAGGTTCATGTTGTTTTTGTATCTATTGATAAAATCACAGCTTTCTTCTTTCATTTATTAACATGGTGGATTGCTGTGATTTCAAATATTGAACCCGCCTTCCATTTCTGGACTAACATCTGCTTGGTCGATGGATCTTGTTGCTTTTAATGTGTCTCTGGAATCTGCTTGACAGTTTCATGGTGTGGATTTTTATATTTGTATTTATAAGGGCTGTTGGTTTAGTTTGGCTCTCCTCTACTGACTTGATTTCCTTCCCTCTCTCCTCCTTCCCTTTCCTTTGTATCAGATAATTATTATTTGCTTCATGAAATGAATTTGGAAATGTTCCCCTCTTCCTAATTTATAGGGGTGACTGGATAGAACACCGTTATTTCTTCCATAAATGAATGATAGAAATCTCCAGGGAAGATCTTTGGTCCTGATTTTGTTGTTAGAACAATTTGAGCACGAATTGGTTTTCTTCCATAGATAAAAGACTGTCAAGTTATCCACAAATCCGGAAAAATTGCCCAGTCCATTTCTTCCTCCCCCTGTCTGGCTACATTTTTGTTGCTAAAATCCCTTCCCAGGGGTAGACATAAGCAAAGAAACAAAGTCTATCCCTCCTCCTAAGGTCCCAGACATAAACCAAGGCACAATCCCACCAAAGTTCATGCTGGGAAACCAATGTTTATTGGTTTTCTTTACATGGGGTAGGTGAGGGATTACAGGGGGTAGGTGTGGGCATTCCTCTCCCAACAGGCCATATCTAAACACCTTACCCAGCAGAGGTGATGACTTCCTTGTAGCCACATAAACAGAGAGCCTGCTCTAGTCTTTCCCACAGCTGCAGACTCTGGTCCCTGCCCAAGGCCTGGTGCAGAGCTGCCATGGGCAAGGACCAGCAGGGCACTCAGAGCAGAATCTCTCCACCACACTATGAGGATGGCCGTAACCGGTCAGAAAGCCCAGCTGGGTTGATCTTTTACAGGGAGAAATAGTGGAAGACCCCAAGGTGGTATTTGCTTAGACACTCATTTCTGGCTGTGCCATGTGCCGAGTCCAGGACCAGACACACATACCTGCTGACCAAGGCAGAGGGGCAAAGTGTGAGCTAGAAGAATTGCAGGAATAGCAACTGCTGGGTTTTGTAGACCCTACATGAGGGTCTGGGGAGACAGCTAATCGAGCCACAGTGTTTGCTGTGCAAGCATGGGGAACTAAGTTCAGAGACCCAGCACCCCAGTGCTGCTAGTGGGGCAGGCTACAATGGTTGAGCAGAGACAGAGGGATCCCAGGACCTTCCTGGCCAGTCACTGTAGCCCAAAGGACCAGGTGAAAGTGCAGATCATTGCCCGCCATCTGGTGTTCACAGTCTATCATTGCATCTCAGAGTGCCTAACTGGGTCCTCCTCCCCTGCATTCTATCAGCCTCCTGTCCTTTCTCCAGGCTCCTTCCCTGGACCTGTTCTTTACACAGCTGTCCTGAGGCCTCCGTCTTTGACAGACCCTTCTCTGCCTAGAAGGGTTGTGGCTGATTTCACCTAGTTATTAACCTTTTCAGTCAATATTTAGCAAGTGAGATCCTGGGCTCCCTCCCCAAATCACCTGAATGTGTGTCCCCAATTTGGGGTCCCAAGCATGGGTACCCCCATGGAAGGACTTCCCTGCTTCTATTGTTGCATTAGGAGTCCATATTTCCACCATCAGGGCCAGTCCTGATGGAGGGAACATAAAACAAATACATGTATGCCCTCATCACAGAAATATCAATGCTCAAAGGAAGGAGTGTGCTCTCGGCTGAATGTCTGGACCTCAAAAATCATGTGTTGAATCTATCAGGCCCAATGCACAAGGCAATGACAAGATTGATCATTTATTAATACGAAGCATGCTAGAAGCCACAGAACTTCATAAGAAACACCATGTAAATAGCAAAGGTTTAAAACAGGATTTCTCCATTACTTGGAAACAAGCCAAGGTAGTAAGAAACTGTCCTACCTGTTAATTCTATAATCCAGCTCCATTACCAGCAGGCTGTAATCCAAAGGGCATTCAGAGAAATGGAGTCTGGCAGATGGATGTCTTTCACTTTCCAGAATTTGGAAATTAAAAATACCTACATCATACTATAGACACATTTTCAGGGTTTCAATGGACAATTTTCCTTAGCTCTGAAAAGACCAATTCTGTTATATCCCACCTGTTAGAGGTAATGGCCACTATGCGTATACCTGCACAAATAAAAACTGACAATGCTCCAGCATATGTCTCCACCAAATTGGAACAGTTTTTCAAATATTATAACATAAAGCATGTAACTGGTATACCACACAGTCCCACAGGACAAGCAGTAGTAGAGAGATCTAACCAAAGTCTAAAAGAAATGCTCTATAACAGGTTGGGGGAACAAAAAGCCTAAACACTAGTTACATAATGTTTGATTAACACTAAACTTTCTTTTATAAATTTTTATTTAAATAGAAACAAGATAGTTTTACATGTCAATCCCCATTCTCTCTCTCCCACCTACTCCCTTGCCCCCACTAACACACTACCCATCCCGTACCATTTTGCTCCCCAGGGAAAGTGAGGCCTTCGATGTGGGTCTTTAGTGTCTGTCATATCCTTTGGGTAGGGCCTAGGACCCCTCCCCGCCACCACGGTGTGTGGTCTCAGCTGAGAGAGCATTCCTCTATGTGAAAGGGTCCAGGGTCCATTCCTATGCTAGGATTAGTGCTGATCTACTACAAGAGGCCCCATAGATTTCGAGGCCTCCTCACTGACACCCACATTCATGGGGTCTGGATCAGTCCTATGCTGGTTTCTCAGTGATCAGTCTGGGGGCCTAGAGCTCCCCTTGCTCAAGTCAGCTGTCTCTGTGGGTTTCATCCGCGTGGTCTTGACCCCTTTGCTCATCAGCCCTCCCTCTCTGCACCTGGATTCCAGTTCAGTTAAGTGTTTAGCTTCTACTTCCATCAGCTGCTGGATGAAGGCTCTAGGATGGTATATAAGTCAGTCGTCAATCTTGTTATGGGGGGGGCAATTTAAGGTAGCCTCTCCACTGTTGCTTAAATAGTTACGTGGTGTCATCCTTGTGGATCTCTGAAAATTTCCCTAGTGCCTGATTACTCTTTAAACCTATACTGGCTCACTCTCTGATGGTATCTCTTCTCTTGGTCAACTTATTTTTCCCCCATACAAACTTCCTGCTCCCTTATGTCCTCCTCAACCCTCCTCTTCTCCCCTTTCCTAGCTCCCTCTCCCCTCCCCCCAAGCTCCCAATTTGCTCAGGAGATCTTGTCCCATTCTCCTTTTCCAGGGAACCATGTATGTCTCTTTTAGAGTCCTCTTTGTTTCCTAGCTTCTCTGGTGGTGTGGATAATAAAATCTTTTGTTCTAGGTGTAAAATCCATATATGAGTGAGTACATGCCATGTTTGTCTTTTTGTGACTGGGTTACCTCGATCAGAATGGTTTCTAGTTCCATCCATTTTCCTGCAAATTTCAAGATTCTGTTGTTTTGTTTTGTTTTTTTCCCGCTGAGTAGTACTCCATTGTGTAAATGTACCACAATTTATCTATCCATTCTTCAGTTGAGGGGCATCTAGGTTGCTTCCAGGTTCTGGCTATTACAAATAATGTTGCTATGAGCATAGTTGAACAGATGTCTTTATTGTATGAATGTGAATCTTTTGGGTATGTGCCTAAGAGAGGAATTTCTGGATCTAGTGGTATACTCATTCCCATTTTCCTGAGGAATCACAATAGTGATTTCCAAAGTGGCTGTACAAGTTGGCACTCCCACCAACACTGGACAAGTGTTCCCCTTTCTCCACATCCTCTCCAGCAAAAGTTATCATTGCTGTTTTTTATTTTAGCCAATCTGACAAAAACAAGATGGTATCTCAGAGTTGTTTTGATTTGCATTTCCCTGATGGCTAAGAATGTTGAGCACTTTCTTATGTGTCTTTCAGCCATTTTAGATTCCTCTGTTGAGAATTTTCTATTTAGCTCTGTACCCCCACTTTTTAATTGGATTATTAGGTGTTTTGGAAACAAGCTTCCTGAGTTCTTTGTAAATTTAGGAGATCAGACCTCTGTTGAATATAGGGTTGGTGGATATCTTTTCCCATTCTGTGGCCTGCTGTTTTGTCTTGCTGACTGTGTCCTTTGCCTTACAGAAGTTTCTCAGTTTCAGGAGGTCCCATTTATTAAATGTGGATCTCAGTGTCTGTACCACAGGTGTAATTTTCAGGAAGCTGTCTCCTGTACCAATTCCTTCAAGGGCACTTCCCACTTTCTCCTCTAAGAGGTTCAGTGTGACTGGATTTATGTTGAGGTCTTTGGTTCATTTGTCTTAAGTTTTGTGAATAGCAATAGACATGGATCTATCTACAGTCTTCTACATGCCAGCATCCAGTTATGTCAGCACCATTTGTTGAAGATGCTTTCTTTATTCCATTGTATATCTTTAGTTTCTTTGTCAGAAATCAGGTGTTCATGATTCTTCATGGCCTTGAGTTAGCTGGTTCTTTGTGGCATAGTGTTACCTGGTTCTTTAGCCTAGTGTTAACTGGTTCTTTTTGGCCTAGCATTAGCTGTTTCTTCTTGGCCTAGTATTAGCTGGATCTTCCTGGCCTAGTGTTAGCTAGTTTTTGAGGCCTAATGTTAGCTGGTTCTTCGTGGCCTAGTGTTAGCTAGTTCTTTGTAGCCTAGAGTTAGCTGGTTTTGTGTGGCCTAGGGTTAGCTGGTTCTTCCTGGCCTAGGGTTAGCTGGTCTTCCTGGCCTAGGGTTAGCTGGTTTTTTGTAGAAGAGAGGAGGAAAGGAGGGAGGAAGGGAGGGAGGGAGGGAGGGAAGAGAGGAAGGGAAGTGCAGACAGCCAGGAGCAGGAAGTCAGGTCTCCAACAAGATTGATCCAAACTAAGTCAGCACCAGAAGCAGCAGTGGAGACTCCAATTGTGAAGAGCAGTGTAGCCAGGCACAGCCCACAGGGCTGGCCCACTGAGGCCATGAGGAGAGTAACGTTATCCAGCAGCTTCCCTGACCCAACAATTTCAAACAACTCACAAATCCATGGAAATTAATGGGAATCGCACAACTGACAGATCAAATAAGAAATTAAAAGGGGGAGGGCTGGAGAGATGGCTCAGAGGTTAAGAGCACCGACTGCTCTTCCAGAGGACCCGAGTTCAATTCCCAGCAACCACATGGTGGCTCACAACCATCTGAAATGAGATCTGGTGCCCACTTCTGGCCTGCAGGCATACATGGAAGCAGAACACTGTACACATAATAAATAAATCTTTTTTAAAAAATGAAAAAATCCAAAGCTACACAGAGAAACCCTGTCTCGAAAAACCAAAAAAATAAAAAAATTAAAAATAAAAAGAAAAGAAATCTCCCAGTGACAGGCATTGCGGGGTCTGGAGCAGATGATCTCTCTTAAAACAAACCATGCAGGGGACTCTTCTGACAGCAGGGCACAGTTCAAGCCAGATGAGAAACAATGAATTACCCCACAGGGAGACACATTCTTAAATGTAAATATAACTGACTGTGCCAAGAAAAACTAGGTGGATGCTGAGCTGAAAATGCATGGGGCAGGTAAGATGGCTCAGCCGGTAAGAACGGCTCTTGTCACCAAGCCCTGACAACCTGAGCTCCAGCCCCAGGAGACACATGGTAGAAAGAGAGAACAGTCGCCCACAAGTTGTCCTCTGACCACCACATGTGTGTGGTAGCATCTCCTACACACACACACACACACACAGAAAGAGAGAGAGAGAGAGAGAGAGAGAGAGAGAGAGAGCAATCAATCAGAAAACAAATAAACAAATGCAATAATAAACTATCTGTAGAAAGGGAATAGATTTTAATAACAAAAGGAGTTTAAACATGGTCCCACAGTAACTGATGAATGAAACAGGCAAAATCTCTTACACCTTAATGAGAAAAAAAAAGAAAAAAAAAAAACTCATGCTGGGATCTCTGGAGCAACCTTTAGAGACAGTAACAGAACATTTAACTTAAAAGGAAGAGGAGAAAAGTGGGAGAGTCCTAGAACTTGAAAGGACGTAGAAGAGATGATAATTACTACACCCGTACAAACGCAAGCGTCGGTGATTACAAGAGCAAGAGCGGCATTAAGCCATGAGGACAAAACCCCGCCCACAAAGAAACATTACCCAGAGTAGACGCTAGCTCTAAGTTGAATAGATGATCACTAATAGGTTGAGAGAAAAAGGACAAGGACCTGGGGAGATGGCTCAGTTCTCTCTCTCTCTCTCTCTCTCTCTCTCTCTCTCTCACACACACACACACACACACACACACACACACACACACACACACACACAGTGTGAGCATCCGAGTTGAACTCCCTAGAACCCATGTGTTCCAGTTTCATCTCAGTGGCTGAGATGAAATATTGCCCTGGCCGGGCATTGGTGGTGCACGCACTTGGGAGGCAGATCTCTGTGAGTTCGAGGCCAGCCTGGTCTACAAGAGTGAGTTCCAGGACAGGCTCCAAAGCTACACAGAGAAACCCTGTCTCAAAAAGTCCCCTACTGCCCAGAAAACAATGTTGTGCTGATTTGAGCTCATAATTGCAGGGTACAGTCCATCACTTCAGGGAAGTCACCACAGTGGGCACCTGAAGCCGCTGCTCACATCGCATCCTCGGTGAAGACCAGAGAGAAAAGAACACAAGCACGCACACTCTCAGTACTGGGCAGGCCAGCTCTACTCACAAACCCAGGGCCCCAACACCAGGAACAGTGCCACCCACATTCAGGCTGGATCTTCTAAGACAGCCCCCAAGAGGCCTAGCTGATCTAGGCGGTCCCTCCTTAAGACTCCTCCCGGGTGAGTCTAGGCTGTGTCAGGTTGACAATTAGAACCAGACCACCCATGGCCCTGTATACAACAACATGTCTGTGACCCCAGCACACCTGTGGCAGAGACAGGAGAGTCCCTCGGGTGGGCTAGCCTGGTGTACACATTAGGAAGCAACAACAGAGGTCCTGAGTCCAACAAGGTGGTAGGTGAGGACTGGCCCATGAGGTTGTCCTCTGACCCCCATGCGGGCACATACAGGTGCACACACATGCACACAAATTTTAAAAAGCAGCGGGGGGGGGGGTCAGAGAGAGAGGGATGCTGGGTAAGCATAAGATGAAGACAGGCAGTGGAACTCAGCTACCACCAAATGGAGCCCAGAGAAGAGGCTCCTTAGCCACCACGGAAAGGGCTCAACCACCAGGAGCCTGCCGACGTCCCAAGGGAGACGCAGGTAATAAAACAGCCTGGAGACACACTAACCAAAACTGGCAGGCGTCCTCTTAGAAATGGATGCATTGCTAGGGCTCGATGTCGTCAAACTTTGACAGCCAACAAAACAAGCAGGCAGAAAATCGGTAATGATATAAAGGCTCAAGACCAGAGGCCGATGAGCTCGACCTGAGTGACACTCAGAGCAGAGGGTGCCCACTCTGCCATCAGGCACAGAGCAGTCACCCACCGGCGATGGGAAGTCAGCAAAGGTCTGCTCCTTGGATGCAGAGCAATGAACAAGGCAACCGTACACAGCCATGTGGATGGACTTCAGCTCAAAAGGTGGAGAGAAAAGGCCAGAGTACCTAAAGCAGGATTTAATCTTTTTTTTTTTTTTTTTAATTTTCACTGCATTAACTGATTGAACAGCTGAGGCACCCATGGGCCATAGCATGAATGTGCAAATTGCTAACCCATTGTGAAAGTCAATTGTCTCCTTCTACCACCGTGGGCAGCAAGGACCTCTATTCACAGAGACATCTCACCAGCCCCAAAGATCACACTTACACAAAATTAATTTGTTGGACATCAATAATGGTCTCTTTTAGACACACCATGACCGAGGCAGTTCTGATAAAAGAAGGTATTTAATTGAGGACTTACAGTTTCAGAGTGTTAGTCCATGATTATGGCAGGAGACAGACAGGCACGGCACTGGAAAAATAGCTGAGAGCTTTACTTCCTGATCTGGATGCAACAGGCAGAGGGGCGGGGGTGGGGGGGCTTATGAATCCTGGAAATCCACCCCCAGTGACATACTTCCTCCAAAAAGGCCACACCCCTGAACCTTTGCAAACCTTCTCCAACAGTGTCACTCCCTGGCGACTAAGCATTCAAGTATAGAAGGTTATGTGAGCCATTCTCACTAAAACCATCACAGGGGCTGCCTTAGCAGAAGGGTAAGAAAGAGCGTCTGAGGGTGGGGTAATTCATCTTTTTAATTTGCATTCTGTCTAAAGGTGGTGAAGGTAGTTGTGTTTGCAGAGTAGTAAAGTGAAGAGAGGTGATAGTGTTGGGTCTCTGGACCCAGTCCAACCAGTTGGAAACCACCACCCTACCCAGCCCTTAAACTCTGAGCAGCTCACAGTTTTCATCTTGTGGTCCAGTGTATGTGAGCCTGTGTGTGTGTGTGTGTGCGTGTGCGTGTGCGTGTGCGTGTGCGTGTGCGTGTGTGTGTGTGTGTGTGTGTGTGTGTGTGTGTGTTTTCGTAGTTACTAGGGATCTGAACTTGGGTTGTTTTGCTTGTGCAACAAGTAAGTTACTGACTAAGCCATCTCCCCTAGCGCTGCCTTCTGGGCTGTTTTTAAATCATTGCTTCAACTGTGGGCACAGATTAGGATGCGCACCTGCACCAGACCGGACATGCATTTGAGTATTTGAACTTATGTCTCTAAGCACGCAGTCTGAGATCCCCCAACGGAGAACAAGGGGCTATTCTTCCTGCCTCAGCAGCTGTCCTACCACAACAATACATGATTAAAGAGTTCTTATAATTAGCATAAAAGGGCTGGAAAAATGGGGCAGTGGTTAAGAGCACTGGCTGCTCTTCCAGAGGACCCAGGTTCAGTCCCTAGCAAGTCAGTGGTGGCTCACAGCCATCTACAACTCCAGTCCCAGGGGATCCAACGCCCTAGTCTGTCCTCGGGGACACTGTGTGTACATGGTGCACACATAAACATGCAAGCTAAACGCTCATACATGTAAGATAAAAATAGTAATAAATTAATTTTAGGGGCTGGAGAGATGGCTCAGAGGTTAAGAACACTGACTGCTCTTCCAGAGGTCTTGAGTTCAATTCCCAGCAACCACATGGTTAAATGCTTAAATAAATAAATAAATAAATAAATACTTTATTTATTTATTAAATAAATTAATAATATATTATATTATTATAATTAATCATTAATTATTATAATTAATATTATAATTATAATAAATAAATAAATAAATACTTTTAAAATTAATTTTAAAGTTAACCTCAAGTTATGATAAAATGCTATCTATCAAAGCATGCAGACACTGAAACAGCAGTATTCTGAGTTTATACATAACAAAGCACATATTGGTTGAAGAAAGACTGTCAGGTAATGAACTCAGTGTCTAGTTCCCAAAGATGAAAAGAAACTACAGAACATGGGGAAATAATTAACATGACGAAGTAACATATGCCCTCACATCTATGATCATGGCACTCGAGAAATTGAAGCAAGAGGACCACCACAATCTCAAGGCCAGCCTGGGTCACACTGAGACCCTATCTCAAAGTAAAACACCAAAGAAAGAAAATAAGAAAGATACCAGATGAAATCAACAAATAAAAACAGGAAAACAAAAGTTGGCTCTTAAAACAGATTTAGAAAGGGAAGTCTCTGATGAAAAAAGTGTGAAAGAAATACAAAATCAAATGTTTGAAATGTGAAAAGAAAATAGACAAATGAAATAAAAGCTAAACTGCAATATACCAAACTCGGCGGGATACTCGCTAATTCAGCGCTTACAGGGAAGCCGCCAGAGGCTGGGAGACAGCTCAGTAGGTAAAGTGGTTGCTACTCGAGTGTGAGGATGTCAGTTCAAATCCCTAGAACACACATAAAGCTGGGCATTGCATCGTGCATCCATAATGTAGCTCTCTTACAGCACATGGGAGGCAAACACACACACACACACACACACACACACACACACACACTCTCTCTCTCTCTCTCTCTCTCTCTCTCACACACACACACACACACTCTCACACACAAACACACTCTCTCTCTCACGCACACTCACACACACATTCACACACACTCACATACACACTCACGCACTCACACATTCTATCACACACTCACACACTCACTCACACACATTCACACACACTCACACACACATTCTCTCTCACACACACATTCACACACAATCACACACACAGCCTCTATCTCACACACTCACACTTTCTCACAGACTCACACACACATACTTTCACACAATCTCACACACACACACACAGTATGGCACACACATGTCTGCACGCACACACACAAACTCATGCACACATGCAGACATATCAAACACAGCATACATACACAACAGGAAATTGATAGCATCATACTCTCATATAAGAGAGAACAATGGCCTCATCCCAGTCACTGAAGCCCCCATCTTGAGAGCTTTGGAGAGAGAGAGAGAGAGAGAGAGAGAGAGAGAGAGAGAGAGAGAGAGGAAGGGAGAGTCAATACACTCAGGAATCAGCTATGATCTCAGAAACCAATTGAATAAAAAATTGAAACCAATGAACCTCAAAGCTAGCTCTCTGAAATGACCAATAAAATGACGTACTGTTTAGTGGAACTAACAAGACTATAAAGAAACAATTATAAAAATAAAAGTAGGAAAAGACATGAGTTACTAACAGCAGAAATTGAAGAGGCCTCACAAATGATAGGACCTCACAAATGATAGCGACATTAATAACGGGTTAAACACACAAATCCAGGCAGGCAGATTCAACAATGGGGGTAAAACAGACCATTCTGGAAATCACAAGATCTACACACTCATTCAAGAAAAAAAAGTGGATGACTTGACAGTCTTTTATCTATGGAAGAAAACCAACTGGTGCTCAAATTGTTCTAACAACAATTTCAGGACCAAACATCTTCCCTGGAGATTTCTATCATTCATTTATGGAAGAAATAACGGTGTTCTATCCAGTCTCCCCTATAAATTAGGAAGAGGGGAACATTTCCAAATTCATTTCATGAAGCAAATAATTATCTGATACAAAGGAAAGGGAAGAGGAAGAGGGAAGGAAATCAAGTTTGAGACCAGCCTGATCCACATGGCAAATTCCCAGAACTCCAGCCCACCCACAGACAGCTGGCGCCTTTGTCCCTTGCCCCACCAACAGGAGGAGATAAGCGAAGGCCTGTTTCTGGCCCGCCTTCAAATGCCCTGCTCAGAGCCACCCAAGACCTGGAGACTGCACACTGGGGATCCCATCCCAGCGGTCCAGCCCACCCAGAGACTGCCAAGGCCCAGGTACTAGTCCCGCCTCCATCCACCAGAAGAGGAGAGCCATCAGAGAATTGGACCTGCTTGCACCCACTGAAAGGGAACCTTAAACCCATACCCACCAGGAGAGGAAGGGACTCCTCCTGCACCCACTGGAAGAAGGGATGGGAAGAAGACAATATAAAAACACATTCAACAACAGAAAAACCAATATGACACCACCAGAGTCTAGAGACTCTACACCAGCAAGACCTGAACATTCCAACACATAATGAACCAGAAGGAATGATCTTAAAATCAACTTCATGAAATGATAGAGGCCCTCAAAGAGGATATGAGAAAAGCCCTTAAAGAAATGGAAGAAAAAACAAACCAAAAAATACAAGAAATCAACAAGTCTCTTAAAGATAGCAAGGAAAGCCAAGAAAAAAAACAATCAAACAGATGAAGGAAACAATTCAAACAGTTCAAGACCTGAAAACTGAAATAGAAACAATAAAGAAAGAACAAACTGAGGGAATGCTGGAGATAGAAAAGCTGGGTAAATTATCGGGAACTCCGGATACAAGCATAACCAACAGAACACACGAGATGGAAGAGAGAATCTCAGGCATTGAAGATACACTAGGAGAAATAGATTCATCGACCAAAACATATCTTAATTCCAACAAATCCCTAACATATAATATCCTGGAAATATGGGACACCATGAAAATACCAAACCTAAGAATAATAAGTATAGAAGAAGGTGAAAAACCCACCTCTAAGATGCAGAAAACATTCAACAAAATCATAGAAGAAAACTTTCCCAACCTAAAAAAAGACAGGCCAATGAAAGAATAAGAAGCTTACAGAACACCAAATAGAGTGGACCACAAAAAAGTCCCCTCACCACATAATAATCAAAACCGCAAAATACTGAATAAAGGAAGAATATTAAGAGAAGATAAGGAAAATGGCCAAGTAACATATAAAGGCAAACCTATAAGAATTACAACAGACTTATCCATGGAAACTCTGAAAGCCAGAAGGTCCTGGATAGATATTCTACCAACACTAAGAGACCATGGATGCCAGCCCAGACTACTATACTCAGCAAAGCTTTCAATCACTATAGATTGAGAAAACATGATATTCCGTGAAAAAACCAGGTTCAAACAATAAGTAACCACTAATCCAGCCCTATGGAAAGTACTGCAAGGAAAACTCCAACCTAAGGAAGTTAACTACACTCCCCAAAACATAGGCAATAGATAATCCCACTTTACCAAAAGCCTAAAGAAAAAACACACACACAATACCTCCACCAACAACAAATAGAAAAACAAACAAGAATAAGCACTCAATGTTCCTTAATTTCCCTCACTATTAATGGTCTTAACTCGCCTATAAAAAGACACAGGCTAACAGAATGGATATGAAGACAGAATCCATCCTTCTGCTGCATTCAAGAAACATACCTCAACTTCAAAGACCAACATTACCTCAGAGTAAAGGGTTGGGATAAGATATTCCAATCAAATGGACCCAAGAAACAAGCTGGGGTAGCTAGCCTAATATCCAACAAATTAGACCTCAAACTAAAATCAATCAAAAGAGATGACGAAGGTCATTTCATGTTCATCACAGGACAAATCCATCAGGAAGAGTCTCGATTCTAAACATCTATGCCCCAAATACAAAGGCACCAACATTCCTCAAAGAAACATTATTAAAACTCAAATCACAAATAAGGCCTCACACAGTTATAGTGGGAGACTTCAACACCCCACTCTCACCACTAGACAGGACCACCAGACAGAAAGTTAACAAAGAATCTAAGGAACTAATAGAAGTTATGACCCATTTGGGTTTAACAAACATCTATAGAACATTCCATCCAAACACAAAAGAATATACCTTCTTCTCAGCACCACAGAGAATCTTCTCTAAAATCGACCCCATACTTGGAAACATAGCAAACATCAACAGGTACAAAAATATTGGAATAACCCCCAGGATCCTATGAGACCACCATGCTTCAAAGTTAGAGTTCAACATCAACACAAATTGCAGAAAACCTACAAACTCATGGATATTGAATAATGCGCAATTGCACCATTCCTGGGGCAAGGAGGAATAAAAAAGAAATTAAAGACTTTCTAGAATTCAACAAGAATGAAGACACAACATACCCAAACTTATGGGACACTTTGAAAGCACTGCTAAGAGGAAAGTTCCTAGCACTAGATGTCCACATGAAGAAATTGGGGAATAGTCGCACTAGAGGATGAACAGCTCACCTGAAAACTCTAGAACACAAAGGAGCAAACTCAGCTTGGAGGAGGAGATGCCAGGAAATAATCAAATTGAGGGCAGAAATCAATAAAGTAGAAACTAGGAAAACAATACAAAGAATCAATGTAATGAAGAGTTGGTTCTTCGAGAAAATAAACAAGATAGACAAAATTTATCCAAACTTATCAAACAGCAGAGTGAACATGCAAATTAACAAAATCAGAAATGAAAAAGGGGGACACAACAAGCGCTGAGGAAATCCAGAGAATCTTCAGGTCATACTTTGAGAACCTGTACTCCTCAAAATTCAAAAGTCTAAAGGAAATGGACAATTTTCTGGATAGATATCACTTACCAAAATAAAATCAAGAACAAATAAGCAATTTAAATAGACCTATAACCCCTAATGAGATAGAAGCAGTCATCAAAAGTCTCCCAACCAAAAAAAGCCCAGGGCCAGATGGCTTCAGTGCAGAATTCTACCAGAAAGTCAAAGAACAACTAATACCAATTCTCCTCAAATTGTTCCACACAATAGAAGCAGAAGGGTCATTGCCAAACTCTTTTTATGAGTCTACAATTACCTTGGTACTCAAGCCACACAAAGACACAACTAAGAAAGAGAACTACAGACCATAGATGCAAAAATACTCAATAAATACTGGCAAATCAAATCTAAGAACAAATCAGAAAAATAATCCACCATGATTAAGTAGGCTTCATCCCTAGGATGCAGGGTTGGTTCAGCATATGAAAATCCATCAATGTAATCCACCATACAAACAAACTGAGAAAAGAAAATCACATGATCATCTCACTAAATGCTGAAAAAGCCATTGACAAAATCCAACACCCATTCATGATAAAGGTCTTGGAGAGATCAGGAATAACAGGAACATACCTAAACATAATAAAAAGCAATATACAGCAAACCAACAGCCAACTTGAAAATAGATGGAGAGAAACTCAACACAATTCCTCTAAAATCAGGAACAAGACAAGGCTGTCCACTCTCTCCATACCTCTTCAATATTGTCCTTGAGTCCTAGCTAGAGCTCTAAGACAATAAAAGGAGATCATGGGAATACAAATTGGAAAGGAAGAAGTCAAACTTTCACTGTTTGCAGATTATATGATAGTTTATATAAGTAACACAAAAAAATCTACCAGGGAACTCCTACAGCTGATAAACACCTTCAGCAAAATGGCAGGATATAAGATTAACTCAAAAAAATCAGTAGACCTAATATATAATGAAGATAAATGGGCTGAGAAAGAAATCAGCGAAACATTACCCTTTACAATAGCCACAAACAACATAAAATACCTTGGGGTAATGCTATCCAAACAAGTAAAAGACCTGTATAGCAAGAACTCTGAGTCTTTAAAGAAAGAAATTAAAGAAGATACCAGAATATGGAAAGATTTCCCATGCTCTTGGATAGGTAGGATCAATGTAGTAAAACTGGCAATCTTGCCAAAAGCAATCTACAGATTCAATGCAATCCCCATCAAAATCCCAGCACAATTCTTCACTGACCTTGAAAGAACAATGCTCAACTTTATATGGAGAAACAAAAGACCCAGGATAGCCAAAATGACCCTGTACAATAAAGGAATGTTCAGAGACATCACGATCCCTGACTTCAAGCTCTATTATAGAGCTACAGTTCTGAAAACAGTTTGGTACTGGCACAAAAATAGACAGGTAGACCAATGGAATCTAATTGATAACACTGACTACTAACCCATATACCTAGGAACACCTGATTTTTGACAAAGCTAAAATTATACAATGGAAAAAAGAAAGCATCTCCAACAAATGGTGCTGGCATAACTGGATGCTGGCATATGGAAGACTGTAGATAGATCCATGTCTATTGCTATGCACAAAACTTAAGTCCAAATGGATCAAAGACATCAACATAAATCCAGCCACACTGACCTCTTAGAAGAGAGATTGAGGAGTACCCTTGAACGAATTGGTACAGGAGACCACTTCCTGAACACAGACACTGAAATTGACAATTTCAATAGCACACACACTGTAGCACAGACACTGAAATTGACAATTAATAAATGAGACCTCCTGAAACTGAGAAGCTTCTGTAAGGCAAAGGAAACAGTCAACAAGACAAAACAGCAGCCCACAGAATGGGAAAAGATATTCACCAACGCCACTCTGACAGAAGGCTGGTTTCCAAAATATACAAAGAACACAAGAAGCCAGTCACCAAAACACCTGGGTCCATTTGATTGCAATATCTTATCCCAACCCTTTACTCTGAGGTAATGTCTGTTTTGGAGTTGAGGTATGTTTCTTATATGCAGCAGAAGGATGGATTCTTTCTTCATATCCATTCTGTTAGCCTTTGTCGTTTTATAGACGAGTTAAGACCATTAATATTGAGGGAAATTAAGGACCATTGAGTGCTTATTCTTGTTTGTTTTTATTTGTTGTTGGTGGAGGTATTGTGTGTGGATTTACCTTGTTTTTCTTTTGGCTTTTGGTAAAGTGGGATTATCTATTGCCTAGGTTTTTGGGAGTGTAGTTAACTTCCTTAGGTTGGAATTTTCCTTCTAGTACTTTCTGAAGGGCTGGATTAGTGGTTACATATTTTTTGAATCTGGTTTTGTCTAGGAATGTCATGTTTTCTCCATCTATAGTGATTGAAAGCTTTGCTGGGTAGAGTAGTCTGGGCTGGCATCCATGTTCCCTTAGAGTTGGTAGAATATCTATCCAGGTCCACCTGGCTTTCAGAGAATCCAGGAAGAAGTCTTGAGTAATTCTGATAGGTTTGCCTTTATATGTTACTTGGTCTTTTTCCTTTTCTGCTCTTAACATTCTTTCTTTATTCTATATGTTTGTTGTTTTAGTTATTATGTGACAAGGGGACTTTCTTTTGTGGTCCACTTTAGTTGGTGTTCTGTAGGCTTCTTGTACTTTCATTGGCATGTCTTTCTTTAGGTTGGGAAAGTTTCCTTCTATGATTTTGTTGAATATGTTTGCTGCACCTTTGAGTTGGGTTTCTTCACCTTCTTCTATACCTATTATCCTTAGGTTTGGTCTTTTCACGATATCCCATATTTTCAGTATATTATGTGTTAAGAATTTATTGGACTTAAGATTTTCTTTGCTTAATGAATTTATTTCCTCTAGTTTATCTTCTGCGGCTGACATTCTGTCTTCCATCTCTTGTATTCTGTGGGTTATGCTTGCATCTGTGGTTTTTGATTGTTTACTCAGGTTTTCTATTTCTAGCATTCCCTCGGTTTGTGTTTTCTTTATTGTCTCTATTTCTCTTTTCAGGTCTTGGACTATTTTCCTTCAGCTGTTTAATTGGATTTTCTTGGCTTATCTTGCTTTCTTGCATCTTTTGCTTTGTCTTTCATTCCATAGCGCTGAAGGATTTCCTCATTTCCTCTCTTAGGGTCTCTATCATCTGCATGAATTTGTTTTCAAGGTTGTTCTCTTCTGCTTCATCTGTGTTGGGATGTTCAGGTCTTGCTGGTGTAGAGTCCCTAGAATCTGGTGGTGTCATATTGGTTTTTCATATTGGTTGTTGGACGTGTTCTTATATTGTTGTCTTCCAATCTCTTCTTCCAGTGGGTGCAGGTGGTGTCTCTTCCTTTCCAGGTGTGTAGGGGTCCAAGGTTCTCTTCTGGTTGGTGCAAGAGGGTCTGAGACTCTGATGTGTCTCAAGGTGGATGTAGGAGGGTCTAAGGCACTAGCTCCCCAGGTGGTGAGAGCTTCAGTTAAGAACTTCAAACAAGTCAAGGACTTCAATCAAGATAAGGACTTCAACCAACCTTCCATCAAGAGTCTCCTGCCAAACATAGACTAGATACATGTGTTGCAGATAATCCACTCAAGACTTTCACTACTCTACCATTTTCTTCCTACAGACCCCAGGAGGCTATCGATGACCTATTTCAGCAGGAAGTAACTCGGAGAGTACTACACCCCCTTTCCCCATGGTTGACACTAACGATAATGTATACATCTAGTTCATTTGTACTCATCAATACTCCACAACCCAAACTGGCTTCATCTAATCAGCTGAAGGCTAGATGAGATAAACCTACTGAATCTGGCCTGTGAAGTGGATGGTTCACCCAGTAAAGGCACCTGAGGGAAACAATGAGTTAAAAGCAATCATACACTGACTAGTCCTAACAACAATGATGACCCCGCCCCCTCATCCCCAACACACCAGGAAGATATACAGCCACAAATCAGGAAAAATTGCCCAGTCCATTTCTTCCTCATTCCTTCCCACTCTCTGGCTACCTTTTTGTTGCTAAAATCCCTTCCCAGGCGTAGACATAAGCAAAGACACAAAGTCTATCCCTCCTCCTAAGGTCCCAGACACAAACCAAGACACAATCCCACCAAAGTTCATGCTGGGAAACCAATGTTTATTGGTTTTCTTTACATGGGGTAGGTGAGGGATTACAAAGGTGTGGGCAATCCTCTCCCAATAGGCCATATCTAAACGCCTTACCCAGCAGAGGTGATGGCTTCCTTGTAGCCACATAAACAGAGAGCCTGCTCTAGTCTTTCCCACAGCTGCAGACTCTGGTCCCTGCCCAAGGCCTGGTGCAGAGCTGCCATGGGCAAGGACCAGCAGGGCACTCAGAGCAGAATCTCTCCACCACACTATGAGGAGGGCCGTAACCTGTCAGATAGCCCAGCTGGGATGATCTTTTACAGGGAGAAATAGTGGAAGACCCCAAGGTGGTATTTGCTTAGACAATCATTTCTGGCTGTGCCTTGTGCCCAGTCCAGGACCAGACACACATACCTGCTGACCGACGTGGAGGGGCAAAGTGTGAGCTACAAGAATTACAGGAATAGCAACTGCTGGGTTTCGTAGACCCAACATGAGGGTCTGGGGAGACAACTCATCGAGCCACAGTGTTTGCTGTGCAAGCATGGGGAACTAAGTTCAGAGCCCCAGCACCCCAGTGTTGCTGGTGGGGCAGGCAACACTGGCTGAGCAGAGTCAGGAGGATCCCAGGACCTTGCTGGCCAGTCACTGTAGCCCAAAGGACCAGGTGAAAGTGCAGTGAGAGACTCTTGCAAAAAGTAAGGTGGAAAAAGATAGAGGAAGACATCCAACAGTGAACTCTAGCTTACATGTGCTCACGAACCAGGGAACACACACACACACACACACACACACACACACACACACACACACACACACAATCACACACCACAGAGAGAGAGAAAGAGAGAGAGAGAGAGAGAGAGAGAGAGAGAGAGAGAGAGAGAGAGGTGTAAACAATGGAAAATCCAACATGCATCACCATTGTCCACCAATAGACAGGAAGCCTGGGTCTTCTTCAAAGCCTTGTTCATCAGCCTAGGGGACACCTGGGACAGGAGAGTGTTCCCAAGGGTCCTCGGCAGGGTGGGACATAACCTGCCCATCTTCCTTGCATAGACTACTGGAGAAAGGACAGGGGGCTGATAGGATGCAGGGGAGGAGGACCCAGTGAGCCACTCTGAGATGCAATGATAGACTGTGAACACCAGATGGCGCACAATGATCACAATTGCTTTAAGCATCCCAGGCTGAAGAAAAATGCCCATTACTGACTTCATGAGAGCCCCTGGTGCCATCTTGTTGGCAGTGTGAACTCCATCCTCCCAAACACTTGTGGGGTATTTGATGTTGCTGTTTAATATGGGCGAAAGTGACCTTTAAAAATCATTCAGTGACACCTAGCAGAGGGATCAGACCGCGCTCCTGCCTCCATGTAGTCCTGTTGTTTGCTGTTTGCTGTTTGCCCTATGAGCATTCTGGTTAAGTTCACATTCCAGCAAATTCCACCCCTGTCTAAGACGCCAAATATTAGTGTGAAATTCTGGAGCACAGTGTTTTGAGACACAGAGTAAAATCTTTGTGTTCCACGGGGATCACGATGAGCCCCAACTTTTCTTTCCACCACCATCACCCCAGTGTCCACATGCTCATCGCCAGGAATGGCCGCCCTGTGCTAACTCCAGACACTGTGTAGGCCATTTCAGAGAAGAGCTTCCTTCCTAAGATGCTCCACCCACATGTGAGCTGTAGGGGTGAGTCCAAAGAGGGGTCCAGCAAATGCACAGGCTTTTGTCCATGTGACAGAAGTCCTGACTACAGGCTGGAATGGGGCATGCCTTTGGCATGGCTCCCTACATCCCAGAATCTCAAACTCCTGCAACTTGATATAGCGCTGGGGGACCTTGTCCAGTGTTCAGGGCCACATCCAAACTTCAGCTTTGCAAACACGGCACTCCATATATAGTGTCCTGATAGGTACTGGGGGGATGGAAAAATAGAGGAGAAGGATACAGAAAGGGGGGGTGTCTTAGTCAGAAGACAGCAGGGCACAGCCACGGCTATTTGGGACCAGTGAGTAGGTTCCAAAATGCTGGCACAACAAAAGTCAGGCTTGCCTATGGGACGTCTGTGTGTGTGTGTGTGTGTGTGTGTGTGTGTGTGTGTGTGTGTGTGTGTGTGTGTGTGTGTGTGTGTGTGTGTGTGTGTCCCGCGCAATCTCCTCGCCAGCAAGAACGACACAGGACATTCGGATCCTTCTGCAGTAAAGCTTTAATGCGTCTTGAGAGGAGAGCATAAGCTTACCAGAGCGGAGACCCCGAACCAAGAATCCCGTCCCCTAATAAAGGCTGGCAGCCGCCGCCTGGGACGTGTCACCCTATGATTGGCTGCAGCTCATAAGGCCATATGACGCCACGGAATAGGCAGAGATCAAGGAATGGAAAATTACCCAGCGCCTGCGCAATAATCTTGTTTACATTCAGTGCCTGCAAGCACCATCATTGTAATGGAGAATGCAGGGACGGCTCCCTACATGTGTGTGTGTGTGTTTAGACACCAAACATGACTTTATGGGAAGCATTCCTGTGGACCCAGAGATCTCAGAGCTGCAAATTCAGCAATGCTGCAGAGAGAGTGGAGGCTCAGACAGTGCACTCCTTCCCCGATTAAAAATAAATAAATAAACAAATAAAAACCCACGTATCTCCAAAAACCAAAGAGGCAGAGAGAGATGCCAAAGCTGAAGACCTGTGGGAGCCCCTTGTTTCCTACAGCTACACCAGGAACACTGGGGTACACTGCTTGGGAAAATGTCAGGAACCCAACCCCCACAGCTGTGCCCTGTAAAGGACAGGTTCTCAGAGGGTGGCTAACAACTCACAGCACACAGCCAGCTCCTCTCTGGACCTGTTAATCACACAGCTGTCCTGAGCCTCCCCCTTTGACAGACCCTTCTCTGCCTAGAGGTTTGTGGCTGATTTCACCGGGTTATCAATCTTTTCATTCAATATATAGCACATGAATTCCTGGGCTGCCTCCCCAAATCACCGGATGGGTGTTTTCTATTTGGGGTGCCAAGGATGGCCAATCCCGTAGAGGGCCTTTGTTGCTTCTATTGCTACATTCAGATTCCATATTTCCACCATCAGGGCCAGTCCTGATGGAGCAAACATAAAACAAATACATGTATGCAGTCATCACTGAAATATCAATGCTCAAAGGAAGGAGTGTGCTCTCCGCTGAATGTCTGGACCTCAAAAATCATGTGTTGAATCTGCAAGGCCCAATGCACAAGACAATGATAAGATTGATTATTTATTAATAGGAAGTGTGCTAGACGCCTCAGTATTTAATAAGAAACACCATGTAAATAGCAAAGGTTTAATAAATGATTTCTCCATATCTTGGAAACAAGCCAACAAGATAATAAGAAACTGCCTTACCTGTTAGTTCTATAATCAAGCTCCATTACCAGCAGGCTGTAATCCAAAGGACATTCAGAGAAATGAATCTGGCAGATGGAGGTCTTTCACTTTCTAGAATTTGGACATTTAAAATATCTACATCATACTATAAACACATTTTCAGGCTTTCAATGGGCTAGTACCGTTTGCTCTGAAAAGGCAAATTCTGTTATGACCCACCATTTAGAGGTAATGGCCTTTATGAGTATAACTGCACAAATAAAAATTATCAATGCTCCAGGATATGTCTCCACCAAATTGGAACAGTTTTTCAAGCATTATAACAAAAAGCATGTAACTGGTATACCACACAGTCCCACAGGACAAGCAGTAGTAGAGAGATCTAAAGGAACTCTAAAAGAAATGCTCCATAAACGCAGAGGGAACAAAAAACCCCAAACACAGGTTACATAATGCTTTATTAACACTAAGCTTTCTTTTTTACTTTTTATTTAAATTAGAATCAAGATTGTTTTACATGTCAATCCCCATGCTCTGTCTCCCACCTACTCCCTTGGCCCCCACTAACACACTACATATTTAGGCTTCCCAGGGAGAATGAGGCCTCCCATGGGGGTCTTCAAGTCTGTCATATATCCTTTGGGATAGGGCCTAGGTCCTCCCATGTGTGCCTAGACTCAGAGAGCAGCCTTCTATGTGAAAGGTTCACAGAGTCCATTCCTAAGCTAGGGATAAGTACTGATCTACTACAGGAGGCCCCATAGATTTCTGAGGCCTCCTCACTGACACCCACATTCATGGGGTCTAGTTCAGTCCCATGCTGGTTTCCCAGGGATCAGTCTGGGGGCCAAGAGCTCCCCCTTGTTCAGGGCAGCTGTTTCTGTGGGTTTCAAAAGTGTGGTCTTGACCCCTTTGCTCATCCCTCCTCCTTCTCTGCAACTGGATTCCCGTTCAGTTCAGTGTTTACCTACTGGATGAAGGCTCTAGGATGGTATATAAGTCAGTCATCAATCTTATTATCGGGGAAGTGGGTGGTATTTAAGGTAGCCTCTCCACTGTTGCTTAAATGGTTAGGTGGTGTCATCCTTGTAGATCTCTGGCCATTTCCCTAGTGCCTGATTTATCTTTAAACCTATATGGCTCTCTCTCTTATGGTATCGCTTATCTTGCTCTTCTCTATTCTTCCCATGATACAAACTTCCTGCTCCCTTATGTCCTCCTCAACTCTCCTCTTCTCCCCTTTCCTAGCTCCCTCTCCCCTCTCCCCATGCTCCCAATTTGCTCAGGAGATCTTGTCCCTTTTCCCTTCTCCGGGGAACCTTGTATGTCTCTTTTAGAGTCCTCTCTGTTTTTTAGCTACTCTGGTGATGTGGATTGTAGGCTGGTAATCCTTTGTTCTACGTGTAAAATCCACATATTAGTGAGTACATGCCATGTTTGTCTTTTTGTGACTGGGTTACCTCGATCAGAATGGTTTCACCTAGTTCCATCCATTTTCCTGCAAATTTCAAGATTCCATTGTTTTCTGCTGTGTAGTACTCCATTGTATAAATGTACCACATTTTCTCTATCCATTCTTCACTTGAGGGGCATCTAGGTTGCTTCCAGGTTCTGGCTATTACAAATAATGTTGCTATGAACATAGTGGAACAGATGTCTTTGTTGTATGAATGTGAATCTTTTGGGTATATGCCTAAGAGTGAAATTTCTTGATCTAGTGGTATACTGTTTCCCATTTTCCTGAGGAATCACCATACTGATTTCCAAAGTGACTGTTCAAGTTGGCACTCCCACCAGCAGTGGAGGAGTGTTCCCCTTTCTCCACATCTTCTCCAGCAAAAGTTATCATTGGTGTTTTTTATTTTAGCCAATCTGACAAAAACAAGATGGTATCTCAGAGTTGTTTTGTTTTGCATATCCCTGATGGCTAAGAATGTTGAGCACTTTCTTATGTGTCTTTCAGCCATTTTAGATTCCTCTGTTGAGAATTTTCTATTTAGCTCTGTACCCCAACTTTTTAATTGGATTATTATGTGTTCCGGAAACAAGCTTCTTGAGTTCTTTGTAAATTTTGGAGATCAGACCTCTGTCGAATATGGGGTTGGTGGATATCTTTTCCCATTCTGTGGGCTGCTGTTTTGTCTTGCTGACTGTGTCCTTTGCCTTACAGAAGCTTCTCAGTTTCAGGAGGTCCCATTTATTAATTGTCGATCTCGGTGTCTGTGCTACAGGTGTAATTTTCAGGAAGCTGTCTCCTGTACCAATTCCTTCAAGGGCACTTTCCACTTTCTCCTCTAAGAGGTTCAGTGTGGCTGGATTTATGTTGAGGTCTTTGATCCATTTGGATTTAAGTTTTATGCATAGCGATAGACATGATCTATCTGCAATCTTCTACATTCCAGCATCCAGTTATGCCAGCACCATTTGTTGAAGATGCTTTTTTCATTCCATTGTATATCTTTAGATTCCTTGTCAAAAATCAGGTGTTCATAGGATTGTGGATTAGTATCAGAGTTTTCAATTCAATTCCAGTGGTCTACTTGTCTATTTTTGTTCTACTACCAAGGTTTTTTCAGGACTATAGCTCTATAAGAGCTTGAACTCAGGGATGGCTATGCCTCCAGAAGTTCCTTTATTGTACAGGTTGTTTTGGCTATCCTGGGTCTTTTCTTTTTCCATATAAAATTGAGTATTGTTCTTTCAAGGTCAGTGAAGAATTGTGCTGGGATACTGATGGGGATTGCATTGAATCTGTAAATTGCTTTTGGCAAGATTGCCAGTTTTACTATCTTGATCCAACCTATCCAAGAGCATGGGAAATCTTTCCATATTCTGGTATCTTCTTTAATTTCTTTCTTTAAAGACTCAAAGTTCTTGCTATACAGGACTTCCTTGTTTGGATAGCATTACCCCAAGGTATTTTATGTTGTTTGTGGCTATTGTAAAGGGTAATGTTTCCCTGATTTCTTTCTCAGCCCATTTATCTTCACTATATGGTAGGGCTACTGAATTTTGAGTTAATCTTGTATCCTGCCATTTTGATGAAGGTGTTTATCAGGTGTAGGAGTTCCCTGGTAGAGTTTTTCAGGTCACTTATGTAAACTATCATATCATCAGCAAACAGTGAAAGTTTGACCTCTTCCGTTCCAATTTGTATTCCCTTGATCTCCTTTTGCTGTCTTGTTGCTCTAGCTAGTACTTCATGTACGATATGGAAGAGATATGGAGAGAGTGGACAGCCTTGTCTTGTTCCTGATTTCACAGGAATTGCATTAAGGTTCTCTCCATTTATTTTGATGTTGGCTGTTGTTGTGCTGTATAGTGCTTTTATTATGTTTAGGTATGTTCCTGTTATCCTTGATCTCTCCAGGACCTTTATCATGAAGGGGTGTTGGATTTTGTCAAAGGCTTTTTCAGTATCTAGTGAGATGATCATGTGGTTTTTCTTATTTGGTGTGTTTATGTGGTGGATTACATTGCTGGATTTTCATATGTTGAACCAACCCTGCATCCCAGGGATTAAACCTGCTTGATCATGGTGGATGATTTTTCTGATATGTTCTTGGATTCGGTTTGCCAGCATTGTATTGAGTATTTTTGTATCTATGTTCATGAGGCATATTGGTCTGTAGTTCTCTTTCTTAGTTGCGTCTTTGTGTGGCTTAGGTAGCAAGGTAATCATAGACTCATAAAAAGAGTTTGGAAGTGAACCTACAGCTTCTATTGTGTGGAACAATTTGAGGAGTATTGGTATTAGCTCTTCTTTGAATTTCTGGTAGAATTCTGCACTGAAACCATCTGGCCCTGGGCTTTTTTTGGATGGGAGACTTTTGATGACTGCTTCTATTTCCTTAGGGGCTACAGGCCTGTTAAACTTGCTTATCTGTACTGATTTAATTTTGATAAGTGATAACTATCTAGGAAATTGTTCACTTCCTTTAAATTTTCCAATTTGGGGAGTAAAGGTTATCAAAATGACCTGAAGATTCTCTGGATTTCCTCAATGTTGGTTGTTATGTCCCCCTTTTCATTTCTGATTTTGTTAATTTGCATGTTCTCTCTCTGTTTTTTGATTAGTTTGGATAAAGTTTGTCTATCTTGTTAATTTCACGAAAAACCAATTCTTTGTTACATTGATTCTTTGAATTGTTTTCTTTGTTTTGACTTCATTGATTTCTGCCCTCAGTTTGATTATTTCCTGGTGTCTACTCCTCCAATTTAGCTTCCATTTGTTCTAGAGCTTTCAGTTGTGATGTCAACTCTCTAGTTTCTACATGTGAGCACTTAGAGCTAGGAGTTTTCCTCTTAGTACTGCTTTCAAAGTGTCCCATAAGTTTGGGTATGTTGTGTCTTCATTTTCATGAATTCTAGGAAGTCTTTAATTTCTCTTTATTTCTTCATTGACCCAGGAATGCTGCAATTGTGTGTTGTTCAATTTCCATGAGTTGGTAGGTTTTCTATAATTTGTGTTGTTCGTGAATTCTAATTTTAAAGCGTGGTGGTCTGATATGACACAGGGAATTTGATACCTGTTGAGGTTTGCTATTTTGCCAAGTATGTGGACTATTTTAGAGAATGTTTCATGTGATGCTGAAAGGAAGGTAAGTTCTTTATTGTTTGGATTGAATGTTCTATAGACTTCTGTTAATCCCAATTGGGTCATAACTTCTGTTAGTTCTTTGTCTCTTTGTTAACTTTCTGTCTGGTGGTCCTGTCCAATGGTGAGAGTGGGGTGTTGAAGTCTCCCACTATAACTATGTGAGGTCTTATTTGTGATTTGAGATTTTTTGTTTGTTTTTTGGTTTTTTGGTTTTTTGAGACAGGGTTTCTCTGTGGCTTTGCAAGCTGTCCTGGAACTAGCTCTTGTAGACCAGGCTGGTCTCCACTCACAGAGTTCCACCTGCCTCTGGCTCCCTAGTGCTGGGATTAAAGGCGTGCTCTACCACCGCCCCCCATATTTGAGTTTTAATAATGTTTCTTTTACAAACGTTGTCGCCTTTGTATTTGTGGCATACATGTTTAGAATTGAGACTTCTACTTGATGGATTTGTCCTGTGATGAATATGAAATGACCTTCTTCATATCTTTTGACTGATTTTAGTTTGAAGTCTAGTTTGTTGGATACTAAGATAGATACCCCAGTTTGTTTCCTGGGCCCATTTGATTGGAATATCTTATCCCAACCCTTTACTCTGAGGTTATGTCAGTTTTGGAAGTTGAGGTATGTTTCTTATATGCCGCAGAAGGATGGATTCTGTCTTCATATCCATTCTGTTAGCCTGTGTCTTTTTATAGGCAAGATAAGACCATTAATATTGAGGGAAATTAAGGACCATTGAGTGCCTATTTTTGTTTGGTTTTATTTGTTGTTGGTGGAGGTATTGTGTGTGGATTTACCTTGTTTTTCTTTTGGCTTTTGGTAAAGTGGGATTATCTATTGCCTAGGTTTTGGGGAGTGTAGTTAACTTCCTTAGGTTGGAATTTTCCTTCTAGGACTTTCTGAAGGGCTGGATTGGTGGTTACATATTTTTTGAATCTGGTTTAGTCGTGGAATGTCTTGTTTTCTCCATCTATAGTAATTGAAAGCTTTGCTGGGTAGAGTAGTCTGGGCTGGCATCCATTTCCCTTACAGTTGGTATAATATCTATCCAGGTCCACCTGGCTTTCAGAGTTTCCAGGGAGAAGTCTTCAGTAATTCTGATAGGTTTGCCTTTCTGTTGCTTGGTCTTTTTCCTTTTCTGCTCTTAACATTCTTTCTTTATTCTATATGTTTGGTGTTTTAATTACTATGTGACGAGGGGACTTTCTTTTGTGATCCACTCTAGTTTTGTGGTCCACTCTAGTTCCATAGGCTTCTTGTACTTTCATTGGCATGTCTTTCTTTAGGTTGGGCAAGTTTCCTTCTTTGATTTTGTTGAATATGTTTGCTGCATCTTTGAGTTGGGTTTCTTCACCTTCTTCCAAACCTATGATCCTTAGGTTTGGTCCTTAAACGGTATCCCATATTCCCTGGATATTTTGTGTTAAGAATTTATTGGACTTAAGATTTTCTTTGCTTAATGAATTTATTTCCTCTAGTTTGTCTTCAGTGGCTGACATTCTGTCTTCCATCTCTTGTATTCTGTGTGTTATGCTTGCATCTGTGGTTCCTGATTGTTTACTCAGCTTTTCTATTTCCAGCATTCCCTCGGTTTGTGTTTTCTTTATTGTCTCTGTTTCCCTTTTCAGGTCTTGAACCATTTTCCTTCAGCTGTTTAATTGGATTATTTTTGTTTATCTTGATTTCTTGCATCTTTTGGTTTGTCTTTTCTTCCATTTCTCTGAAGGATTTTCTCATTGCCTCTCTTAGGGTCTCTATTATCTGCATGAAGTTGTTTTTAAGGTTGTTCTTTTCTGCTTCATTTTTGTTGGGACGTTCAGGTCTTGAAGGTGTAGAGTCCCTAGATTATGGTGGTGTCATATTGGTTTTTCATATTGGTTGTTAGACGTGTTCTTATGTTGTCGTCTTCCCATCTCTTCTTCCAGTGGGTGCAGGTGGTGTCTCTTCCTTTCCTGGTGTGTAGGGGTCCAAGGTTCTCCTCCGGTTGGTGCAAGAGGGTCTGAGACTCTGATGGGTCTCAAGGTGGATGTAGGAGGGTCTAAGGCACTAGCTCCCCAGGTGGGTGGGAGCTTCAGATAAGAACTTCAAACCAGGCAAAGACTTCAATCTAGATAAGGACTTCAACCCAGAACTTCAATCAAGTGTCTCCTGCCAAACACAGCTTGGATGCATGTGTTGCAGATAATCCACTCAAGACTTTCACTTCTCTAACATTTTCTTCCTACAGACTCCAGGAGGCTATCGACGACCCATTTCAGCAGGAAGTAACTCAGAGAGTACTACACCCCCTTTCCCCACTGTTGACACTAAGGATAATGTATACACCTATTTAGGGCTGTTTTCCTATTGTTTAGGGTTGGGTTTGGAAGGAGGTGTTCAGGCTTGGACATCTCTTTCAGATGACCCTAGGGTTTAGATGGAATAGATATAGTTAGGATGTGACATAAGTAGATTATTATGTCTTCTTGTGATTCGCCTTTATAATCATTAATTATAGATAACTTACACTGTTACAGATCCTTGTATGATGTGACTTATGTATAATCTGTCACACATTGTCTTATTCTGTAAAGTCTTCTCTCTATGATGATGTATGCTCTTACATATATTAGGAAGTTTTTACAAAATTTAGCTTTGTCTAAAGTTTAAATCCTCTTTAGACTGAAAAGGGGAATTGTAGGGAGAGACCCCGTTACAGGTACTGCAGAGCACACCGTTTTGGGAGTGGTTACAGGTATGTAGCCGGGTGTATAAGAGCAAGGGAGCCAGCACACAGTCTCTCTCTAGACTGAGCCAGCACTGGGAAACATTCTGGGTCCCACCTGCTTGGGTCCCAACCTGGTCACTGGTTCCCTTGTGTGAGTATATCCCTAATAAATTACCAGTTTTAAGCTATCTTCCATTCCATTTGTATTCATCAATACTCCACAACCCAAACTGGCCTCATCTAATCAGTTGAATGCTGGATGGGACAAAACCACTGAATCTGGCCTGTGAAATAGATGGTTCAGCCAGTAAGGGCACCTGAGGCAAACAATGAGTTAAAAGCAATCATACACTGACTAGTCCTAACAACAATGATGACCCCGCCCCCTCATCACCAACACACCAGGAAGATATACAGCCACAAATCCAGAAAAAATGAACAGTCCATTTCTTCCTCATCCCCTCCCTGTCTCTGGCTACCTTTTTGTTTCTAAAAACCCTTCCCAGGGGTAGACATAAGCAAAGACACAAAGTCAACCCCTCCTCCTAAAGTCCCAGACATAAACCAAGGCACAATCCCACCAAAGTTCATGCTGGGAAACCAATGTTTATTGGTGTTCTTTACAGGGGGTAGGTGAGGGATTACAAAGGTGTGGGCATTCCTCTCCCAACAGGCCATATCTAAACGCCTTACCCAGCAGAGGTGATGGCTTCCTTGTAGCCACATAAACAGAGAGCCTGCTCTAGTCTTTCCCACAGCTGCAGACTCTGGTCCCTGCCCAAGGCCTGGTGCAGAGCTGCCATGGGCAGGGACCAGCAGGGCACTCAGAGCAGAATCTCTCCACCACACTATGAGGAGGGGCATAACCTGTCAGATAGCCCAGCTGGGGTGATCTTTTACATCTTTTACAGGGAGAAATAGTGGAAGAACCCAAGGTGGTATTTGCTTAGACACTCATTTCTGGCTGTGCCATGTGCCGAGTCCAAGACAAAACACACACCTGCGACCAAGGCAGAAGGGGCAAAGTGTGAGCTAGAAGAATTGCAGGAATAGCAACTGCTGGGTTTTGTAAACCCAGCATGAGGGTTTGGGGAGACAGCTCATCGAGCCACAGTGTTTGCTGTGCAAGCATGTGGAACTAAGTTCAGAGCCCCAGCACCCCAGTGTTGCTGGTGGGACAGGCAACAGTGGCTGAGCAGAGACTGGGGGATCCCAAGACCTTCCTGTCCAGTCACTGTAGCCCAAAGGACCAGGTGAAAGTGCAGTGAGAGACTCTTGCAAAAAGTAAGGTGGAAAAAGACAGAGGAAGGCATCCAATAGTGAACTCTAGGTTTCATGTGCTCACAAACCAGTAAACACACACACACACACACACACACACACACACACACACACACACGCACATGCCCACACGCCCACACACGTAAACAATGGAAAATCCAACATGCAGCCCGTTGCCCACCCATTGACAGGAAGCCTGGGTCTTCTTCAAAGCCTTGTTCATCAGCCTAAGGGACACCAGGGACTGGAGGGTGTTCCCAAGGGTCCTTGGCAGGGTGGGACACATCCTGCCCATCTCCCTTGCATAGATCGCCTGAACAAAGGCTAGAAGGCTGATATGACACAGGGGAAACAGACCCAGTGAGGCACTCTGAGATGCAATGATAGACTGTGAACACCAGGTGGCGGGCAAGGATCACAATTCCTTTTAGTTTCCATGGCTGCCTCCCCAAATCACCTGAAGGTGTGCCCCAAATTTGGGGTGCCAAGCATGGGCGCCCAAATGAAAGGACTTCCCTGATTCTATTGCTGCATTAGGAGTCCATATTTCCACCATCAGGGCCAGTACTGATGAGCAAACATAGTACAAATACATGTATGCCAACATCAAAGAAATCAATGCTCAAAGGAAGGAGTGTGCCCTTGGCTGAATGTCTTGACCTCAAATATCATGTGTTGATTCTATCAGGCCCAATGCACAAGGCAATAATGAGATTGATCATTTCTTAATAGGAAGCATGCTAGAAATTTCAGAACTTCATAAGAAACACCATGTAAATAGCAAAGGTTTAATAAATGATTTCTCCATCACTTGGAAACAAGCCAAGATAGTAAGAAACTGTCCTAACTGTTAGTTCTATAATCAAGCTCCATTACCAGCAGGCTGTAATCCAAAGGACATTCGGAGAAGTGAGGTCTGGCAGATGGAGGTCTTTCACTTTCTAGAATTTGGAAATTTAAAATATCTACATCATACTATAGACACATTTTCAGGCTTTCAATGGGCTACTGCCCTTAGCTCTGAAAAAGCAGATTCTGTTATGACCCACCTGTTAGAGGTAATGGCCTTTATGAGTATAACTGCACAAATAAAAACTGACAATGCTCCAGCATATGTCTCCACCAAATTGGAACAGTTTTTGAAACATTATAACATAAAGCATGTAACTGGTATACCACACAGTCCCACAGGACAAGCAGTAGTAGAGAGATCTAAAGGAACTCTAAAAGAAATGCTCCATAAACAGGGAGAGGGAACCAAAACCCCCAAACAAAGGTTACATAATGCTTTATTAACACTAAGCTTTCTTTTTTGCTTTTTATTTAAATTAGAATCAAGATGGTTTTACATGTCAATCCCCATTCTCTCTCTCCCACCTACTCCCTGTCCCCCACTAACACACTACCTAGGCCTCCCAGGGAGAGTGAGGCCTTCCATGGGGGTCTTCAGAATCTGTCATATCCTTTGGGATAGGGCCTAGGTCCTCTCCTGTGTGTCTAGGCTGAGAGAGCATCCCTCTATGTGAAAGGGTCCCAGAGTCCATTCCTATACTAGGGATAAGTACGGATCTATTACAAGAGGACCCATAGATTTCTGAAGCCTCCTCACAGACACCCACATTCATGGGGTCTGGATCAGTCCTATGCTGGTTTCCCAGGGATCAGTCTGGGGGCCAAGAGCTCCCCCTTGTTCAGGTCAGCTGTTTCTGTGGGTTTCATCAGTGTGGTCTTGAACCCTTTGCTCATCACTCCTCCTTATCTGCAACTGTATTCCAGTTCAGTTCAGTGTTTAGCTGCTGGATGAAGGCTCTAGGATGGTATATAAGTCAGTCGTCAAACTTATTATCAGGGAGGGGGGGTGGAATTTAAGGTAGCCTCTCCACTGTTGCTTAAATAGTTAGGTGGCATCATCCTTGTGGATCCCTGAAAATTTCCCTAGTGCCTGATTACTCTTTAAACCTATACTGGCTCTCTCTCTGATGGTATCTCTTATCTTGGTCGCCTCTATTCTTCCCATGATACAAACTTCCTGCACCCTTATGTCCTCCTCAACCCTCCTCTTCTCCCCTTTCCTAGATCTCTTTCCCCTCCCCCCATGCTCCCAATTTGCTCAGGAGATCTTGTCCCTTTCTCATTCTCCGGGAAACCATGTATGTCTCTTTTAGAGTCCTCTTTGTTTCCTAGCTTCTCTGGTGGTGTGGATTATAGGCCGGTAATCCTTTGTTCTAGGTGTAAAATCCACATATGAGTGAGTACATGCCATGTTGGTCTTTTTTGTGACTGGGTTACCTCGATCAGAATGGTTTCTTTTTACTTCCATCCATTTTCCTGCAAAATTCAAGATACCGTTGTTTTGTTTTGTTTTCCTGCTGAGTAGTACTCCATTGTGTAAATGTACCACAATTTCTCTATCCATTCTTCAGTTGAGGGGCACCTAGGTTTCTTCCAGGTTCTGGCTATTACAAATAATGTTGCTATGAACATAGATGAACAGATGTCTTTATTGTATGAATGTGAATCTTTTGGGTATGTGCCTAAGAGAGGAATTTCTGGATCTAGTGGTATACTGATTCCCATTTTCCTGAGGAATCATCATACTGATTTCCAAAGTGGCTGTACAAGTTGGCACTCCCACCAGCAGTGACAAGTGTTCCCCTTTCTCCACATCCTCTCCAGCAAAAGTTATCATTGGTGTTTTTTATTTTAGCCAATCAGACAAAAACAAGATGGTATCTCAGAGTTGTTTTGATTTGCATTTCCCTGATGGCTAAGAATGTTGAGCACTTTCTTATGTGTCTTTCAGCCATTTTAGATTCCTCTGTTGAGAATTTTCTATTTAGCTCTGTACCCCCACTTTTTAATTGAATTATTAGGTATTTTGGAAACAAGCTTCCTGAGTTCTTTGTAAATTTTGGAGATCAGACCTCTGTCGAATATGGGGTTGGTGGATATCTTTTCCCATTCTGTGAGCTGCTGTTTTGTCTTGCTGACTGTGTCCTTTGCCTTAGAGAAGCATCTCAGTTTCAGGAGGTCCCATTTATTAATTGTTGATCTCATTGTCTACGCTACAGGTATAATTTTCAGGAAGCTGTCTCCTGTACCAATTCCTTCAAGGGCACTTTCGACTTTCTCCTCTAAGAGGTTCAGTGTGACTGGATTTATGTTGAGGTCTTTGATCAATTTGGACTTAAGTTTTATGCATAGCGATAGACATGGATCTATCTGGAATCTTCTACATTCCAGCATCCAGTTATGCCAGCACCATTTGTTGAAGATGCTTTCTTTATTCCATTGTATGTTTTTAGTTTCTTTGTCAAAAATCAGGTGTTCATAGGTTTGTGGATTAGGATCAGGGTTTTATATTCAATTGCATTGGTCTACCTGTCTATTTTTGTTCCAGTACCAAGCTGTTTTCAGGACTATAGCTCTGTAATAGAGCTCCAACTCAGGGATGCTGATGCCTCCAGAAGGTCCTTAATTGTACAGGGTTGTTTTGGCTATCCTGGGTCTTTTGTTTCTCCATATAAAGTTGAGTATTGTTCTTTCAAAGTCAGTGAGGAATTGTGCTGGGATTTTGATGGGGATTGCATTGAATCTGTAGATTGCTTTTGGCAACATTGCCAGTTTTACTATCTTGATCCAACCTATCCAAGAGCATGGGAAGTTTTTCATATTCTGCTATCTTCTATAATTTCTTTCTTTAAAGACTCAAAGTTCTTGCTATACAGGACTTCCTTGTTTGGTTAGTGTTACCCCAAGATATTTTATGTTCTTTATGGCTATTATAAAGGGTGATGTTTCTCTGATTTCTTTCTCAGCCCATTTATCTTCACTATATAGTAGGGATACTGATTTTTTTGAGTTAATCTTGTATCCTGCCATTTTGATGAAGGTGTTTATCAGGTGTAGGAGTTCCCTGGTAGAGTTTTTCAGGTCACTTATGTAAACTATCATATCATCTGCAAACAGTGAAAGTTTGACCTCTTCCATTCCAATTTGTATTCCGTTGATCTCCTTTTGCTGTCTTGTCGCTCTAGCTAGTACTTCAAGTACCATATGAAAGAGATATGGAGAGAGTGGACAGCCTTGTCTTGTTCCTGATTTCAGAGGAATTGCATTGAGTTTCTCTCCATTTAGTTTGATGTTGGCTGTTGTTGTGCTGTATAGTGCTTTTATTATGTTTAGGATTGTTCCTGTTATCCCTGATCTCTCCAGGATCTTAATCATGAAGGGAAGTTGGATTTTGTCAAAGGCTTTTTCAGCATCTAGTGAGATGATCATGTGGTTTTTCTTATTTGGTGTGTTTATGTGGTGGATTACATTGCTGGATTTTCATATGTTGAACCAACCCTGCATCCCAGGGATGAAGCCTGCTTGATCAAGGTGGATGATTTTTCTGATATGTTCTTGGATTCGGTTTGCCAGCATTGTATTGAGTATTTTTGCATCTATGTTCATGAGGAATATTGGTCTGTAGTTCTCTTTCTTAGTTGTGGCTTTGTGTGGCTTAGTTAGCAAGGTAATTTAAACTCATAAAAAGAGTTTGCCAGTGAACCGACAGCTTCTGTTGTGTGGAACAATTTGAGGAGTATTGGTATTAGCTCTTCTTTGAATTTCTGGTAGAATTCTGCACTGAAATCATCTGACCCAGTCCTTTTTTTGGATGGGAGACTTTTGATGACTGCTTCTATTTCCTTAGGGGCTATAGGCCGGTTAAAGTTGCTTATCTGTACTTGATTTAATTTTGATAAGTGATATATAGCCAGGAAATTGTTTATTTCCTTCAAATTTTCCAATTTTAAGGAGTACGCGTTTTCAAAGTATGACCTGAAGATTCTCTGGATTTCCTCAATGTTGGTTGCATGATCTCTCTCTGCCTTTTGATTAGTTTGGATAAAGGTTTTTCTATCTTGTTGATTTTCTCAAAGAACCCACTCTTTGTTACATTGATTCTTTGAATTGTTTTCTTTGTTTTGACTTCATTGATTTCTGCCCTCAATTTGATTGTTTCCTGGTGTCTACTCCTCCAATTTAGCTTCCATTTGTTCTAGAGCTTTCAGTTGTGATGTCAACTCTCTAGTTTCTACATGTGAGGACTTAGAGCTATGAACTTTCCTCTTAGCCCTGCTTTCAAAGTATCCCATAAGTTTGGGTATGTTGTGTCTTCATTTTCATTGAATTCTAGGAAGTATTTAATTTCTCTTTGTTTCTTCGTTGTCCCAGGAATGGTGCAATTATGCATTGTTCAATTTCCATGAGTTGGTAGGTTTTCTGTAATTTGTGTTGTTCTTGAATTCTAATTTTAAAGCATGGTGCTTTGGTAAGACACAGGGAATTTTTTGGTACCTGTTGAGGTTTGCTATTTTGCCAAGTATGTGGACTAGTTTAGAGAATGTTCCATGTGGTGTTGAAAGGAAGGTAAGTTCTTTTTTGTTTGGATGGATTGTTCTATAGACTTCCGTTAATCCCAATTGGGTCATAACTTCTGTTAGTTCCTTTGTCTCTTTGTTAACTTTCTGTCTGGTGGTCCTGTCCAATGGTGAGAGTGGTGTGTTGAAGTCTCCCACTATAACTGTGTGAGGTCTTATTTGTGATTTAAGGTTTTTTTGTTTGTTTGTTTGTTATTGGTTGCTTGCTTTTTTTGTTTTGTTTTGTTTTTGAGACAGGGATTCTCTGTGGCTTTGGAGGCTGTCCTGGAACTAGCTTTTGTAGACCAGGCTGGTCTCAAACTCACAGAGTTCTGCCTGCCTCTGCCTCCCGAGTGCTGGGATTAAAGGCGTGCGCCGCCACCACCCCTCGTGATTTGAGTTTTAATAATGTTTCTTTTACAAAAGTTGGCACCTTTGTATTTGGGGCATACATGTTTACAATTGAGACTTTTACCTGATGGATTTGTCCTGTGATGAATATGAAATGACCTTCTTCATCTCTTTTGTTTGATTTTAGTTTGAAGTCTAGTTTGTTGGATACTAAGATAGATACCCCAGTTTGTTTCCTGGGTCCATTTGATTGGAATATCTTATCCCAACCCTTTACTCTGAGGTAATGTCTGTTTTGGAGTTGAGGTATGTTTCTTATATGCAGCAGAAGGATGGATTCTGTCTTCATAACCATTCTGTTAACCTGTGACTTTTTATAGGCAAGATAAGACCATTAATATTGAGGGAAATTAAGGACCATTGAGTGCTTATTCTTGTTTGTTTTTTTGTTGTTGGTGGTGGAGGTATTGTGTGTGGATTTACCTTGCTTTTTCTTTTGGCTTTGGTAAAGTGGGATTATCTATTGCCTAGGTTTTTGGGAGTGTAGTTAACTTCCTTAGGTTGGAATTTTCCTTCTAGTACTTTCTGAAGGGGTGGATTAGTGGGTACATATTTTTTGAATCTGGTTTTGTCGTGGAATGTGTTGTTTTCTCCATCTATAGCGATTGAAAGCTTTGCTGGGTAGAGTAGTCTGGGCTGGCATCCATGTTCCCTTAGAGTTGGTAGAATATCTATCCAGGTCCACCTGGCTTTCACAGAATCAAGGAAGAAGTCTTGAGTAATTCTGATAGGTTTGCCTTTATATGTTACTTGGTCTTTTTCCTTTTCTGCTCTTAACATTCTTTCTTTATTCTATATGTTGGGTTTACAAAACCCAGCAGTAGCTATTCCTGAAATTCTTGTAGCTCACACTTTACCCCTCACCTCGGTCAGCAGCTGTGTTTCTGGTCCTGGACTCGGCACATGGCACAGCCAGAAATGAGTGTCTAAGCAAATACCACCTTGGGATCTTCCACTACTTCTCCCTGTAAAAGATCACCCCACCTGGGCTATCTGACAGGTTATGCCCCTCCTCACAGTGAGGTGGAGAGATTCTGCTCTGAGTGCCCTGCTGGTCCTTGCCCATGGCAGCTCTGCTGGTCCTTGCCCATGGCAGCTCTGCACCAGGCCTTTGGCAGGGACCAGAGTATGCAGCTGTGGGAAAGACTAGAGCAGGCTCTCTGTTTATGTGGCTACAAGGAAGCCATCACCTCTGCAGGGTGAGGTGTTTAGATATGGCTTGTTGGGAGAGGAATGCCCACACCTTTGTAATCCCTCACCTACCCCCTGTAAAGAAAACCAATAAACATTGGTTTCCCAGCATGAACTTTGGTGGGATTGTGCCTTGGTTTATGTCTGGGACCTTAGGAGGAGAGGTAGACCTTCTGTCTTTGCTTATGTCTACCCTTGGGAAGGGATTTTAGCAACAAAAATGTAGCCAGGGAGGGGGAGGGGATGAGGAAAAAATGGACTCGGCAATTTTTCCCGATTTGTGGCTGTATAACTTCCTGGTGTGTTGGGGATGAGGGGGCAGGGTCATCATTGTTGTTAGGACTAGTCAGTGTATGATTGCTTTTAACTCATTGTTTGCCTCAGGTGCCTTTACTGGCTGAACCATCTATCTCACAGGCCAGATTCAGTGGCTTTGTCTCATCCAGCATTCACCTGATTAGATGAGGCCAGTTTGGGTTGTGGAGGACGGGGTATTTTGCTGGGGCCTCTGCTTCAATGGATGTCTTATGCAGAATTACTCTCTGAGATAGCACAGATGAATGTTTAGCCACATGACTGGCACTTTGTGGCTCCTTAACATCTATACATACAATTAATCCCTACCAATGGTAACTGGTGAGATGGCTCTGTGGTTGAAGTACTGCCTGTACAAACATGAGTACTGGAATCCCCCAGCAGGGCAGCTCTCGCCTTGGCCCTCACTAGCCATCCAGTCTATCCAAACTGGTGAGTTCCACATGCTTTGGGAAAACCTCTCTCAAAAGATACATTGGAGGGTGACTGAAGAAGGTACCCAATGTTGACCTCTGGCCTCCATAAGCATGAAGGTATGTTTGTGTACTATACAGGTATGTGGATATACAAATATACACAGAGAAAGGATGAAAGAATAACGCTTCACTGTTACAGGGTTTTATACAACATGGAGTGCTTTCTGCACTCTTGAAGGAAGGCTGGCTGGCTGGCATGGAGTCATCCACGTAGGCCATTTATTGCATTGTACCTTGGCATCTATTGCCGGATGTTTTGTTAAAACTTTGTTTTACACTGGGCAGTGGGGGCACACTCCTTTAATACCAGCACTCAGGAGGCAGAGGCAGGTGGATCTCTCTGAGTTCAAATCCAGCCTGGGTCTACAAGCAAGTTCCAGGACAACCAGGGCTGTTACACAGAGAAACCCGGTCTCAAAAGCAAAACAAACAAACAAAACCAAAATAAATCCCCCCCAACACCTTGCTTACTCTTGGCATGTTTCCATTATTGGAAAAGATTGATCCACATATTGAAACATTAATATCTTATCTTTTTCCAGGGTCTGCTGGTGTGTGTTGTCAGAAGTTTCTGACCTGTCCGCCAGTTCCCAAATAACCAACACAGAGGCTTAATATTAATTATAAATGCTTGGCTGATAGCTTAGGCTTATTACTAACTAGCTCTTACAATGTAAATTTACCCATTCCTGTTGATCTACATTCTGTCATGTGGCTTTTACCTCAATCCCATTTTTGTGTGTCTGACTTGTTATGTGTCTGGCTGGCGATTCCTCTAACTCTGCCTTTCTTCATCCTAGCCTCCTTAATTTGGTTGTCCCGTCTATACTTTCTGCCTGGCTACCAGCCAATCATCTTTTTATTAAATTCCAGCACTTGGGAAGCAGAACTAGGCGGAAATCTGTGAGTTTGAAGGCAGCCTGTTCTACAGAGTTCCAGGACAGGCCAGGCTACATAGAGAAACCCTGTCTCAAAAATAAAAACAAAGAAACAAAAAAAAGCAAATTCAATTTTATTATCTGACCCACTACAATCCAACTTTTATCTGTCAGTATGAAAAGTTGTAGTACCTGAAGAATTTGTTCATTTATTCAAATTGTCAAATTCTTTGATACACTGTACTTAAAAGCATCCCATTTTTTTTGATGCTGTGAATTTTCTTGCAATGTAAAGATATCAGTCCCCTTTAAAATTATTGATGTCAACAGTTTGGCTTTTGTCTCTTTTATTTCTTATTACTCCTGCTAGGGTCTAGCATTTCATTTACTTTAAAAACCCATTCGTTTTATTTTTAATTATGTGTGTGTGTGTGTGTGTGTGCATGAGTGCAGGTATCCACAGAGGCCAGAAGGAGTCACTAGATACTCCAGAGCTGGAGTAGCAGGCAGCTGGGAGCCACCCTCCACAGTCCTAGGACCTGAATCAGGGTTCTCTGAAAGATCAGGAAGCACTCTTAATTGATGAGCTAATTGTTAGCCACCTGAAAAGGTTTTATTTTATTTTTAATTATGTGTATTGTGTGCCTGTGTGTGGGTGGTTATGTGTACAGGAGTGCCAAGAACTGACTTCAAATTTATTCATTTCTTGATTATGTTTTCTATTAAATTTCTGCTCATATTTATTCCTTTTTTAAAATTTAAATTAGAAACAAGCTTGTTTTACATGTCAATCCCAGTTCCCTCTCCCGCTGCCCTCCTCCCCTGCCACTACCAATCCCCATCCCAACCCTTTTCTGATCCCCAGGGAGGTTGAGGCCTTCCATGGGGGTATCTTCAAAGTCTGTCATCATTTGCAGCAGGGCCTGGACCATGACCCTTCTGCTTCTATTGTGTGGAACAATTTGAGGAGAATTGGTATTAGTTGTTCTTTGACTTTCTGGTAGAATTATGCGCTGAAGCCATCTGTCCCTGGGCTTTTTTTGTTGGGAGACTTTTGATGACTGCTTCTATCTCATTAGGGGTTATAGGTCTATTTAAATTGCTTATTTGTTCTTGATTTTATTTTGGTAAGTGATATCTATCCAGAAAATTGTCCATTTCCTTTAGACTTTTGAATTTTGAGGAGTACAGGTTCTCAAAGTATGACCTGAAGATTCTCTGGATTTCCTCAGCGCTTGTTGTGTCCCCCTTTTTCATTTCTGATTTTGTTAATTTGCATGTTCACTCTGATATTTGATAAGTTTGGATAAATTTTGTCTATCTTGTTTATTTTCTCGAAGAACCAACTCTTCATTACATTGATTCTTTGTATTGTTTTCCTAGTTTCTACTTTATTGATTTCTGCCCTCAATTTGATTATTTCCTGGCGTCTCCTCCTCCGGGGTGAGTTTGCTTCTTTGTGTTCTAGAGCTTTCAGGTGAGCTGTTCATCCTCTAGTGCGACTATTCCCCAGTTTCTTCATGTGGACATCTAGTGCTAGGAACTTTCCTCTTAGCACTGCTTTCAAAATGTCCCATAAGTTTGGGTATGTTGTGTCTTCATTCTTGTTGAATTCTAGGAAGTCTTTAATTTCTTTTTTATTTCTTCCTTGCCCCAGGAATGGTGCAATTGCGCATTCTTCAATTTCCATGAGTTTGTAGGTTTTCTGCAATTTGTGTTGATGTTGAACTCTAACTTTAAAGCATGGTGGTCTCATAGGATCCTGGGGGTTATTCCAATATTTTTGTACCTGTTGAAGTTTGCTATGTTGCCAAGTATGGGGTCGATTTTAGAGAAGATTCTCTGTGGCGCTGAGAAGAAGGTATATTCTTTTGTGTTTGGATGGAATGTTCTATAGATGTCTTTAAACCCAAATGGGTCATAACTTCTATTAGTTCCTTAGTTTCTTTGTTAACTTTCTGTCTGGTGGTCCTGTCTAGTGGTGAGAGTGGGGTGTTGAAGTCTCCCACTATAACTGTGTGAGGCCTTATTTGTGATTTGAGTTTTAATAATGTTTCTTTGAGGAATGTTGGTGCTTTTGTATTTGGGGCATACATGTTTAGAATCGAGACTCTTCCTGATGGATTTGTCCTGTGATGAACATGAAATGACCTTCGTCATCTCTTTTGATTGATTTTAGTTTGAGGTCTAATTTGTTGGATATTAGGCTAGCTACCCCAGCTTGTTTCTTGGGTCCATTTGATTGGAATATCTTATCCCAACCCTTTACTCTGAGGTAATGTTGGTCTTTGAAGTCGAGGTGTGTTTCTTGAATGCAGCAGAAGGATGGATTCTGTCTTCATATCCATTCTGTTAGCCTGTGTCTTTTTATAGGCGAGTTAAGACCATTATTATTGAGGGAAATTAAGGAACATTGAGTGCTTATTCTTGTTTGTTTTTCTATTTGTTGTTGGTGGAGGTATTGTGTGTGGATTTACCCTGTTTTTTCTTTTGGCTTTTGGTAAAGTGGGATTATCTATTGCCTATGTTTTGGGGAGTGTAGTTAACTTCCTTAGGTTGGAGTTTTCCTTGCAGTATTTTCCATAGGGCTGGATTAGTGGTTACTTATTGTTTGAACCTGGTTTTGTCACAGAATATCATGCTTTCTCAATATATAGTGATTGAAAGCTTTGCTGAGTATAGTAGTCTGGACTGGCATTCATGGTCTCTTAGTGTTGGTAGAATATCTATCCAGGACCTTCTGGCTTTCAGAGTTTCCATGGATAAGTCTGTTGTAATTCTTATAGGTTTGCCTTTATATGTTACTTGGCCATTTTCCTTAACTTTTCTTAATATTCTTCCTTTATTCTGTATGTTTGGGGTTTTGATTATTATGTGGTGAGGGGACTTTTTTGTGGTCCACTCTATTTGGTGTTCTGTAAGCTTCTTGCACTTTCATTGGCCTGTCTTTCTTTAGGTTGGGAAAGTTATCTTCTATGATTTTGTTGAATATGTTTTCTGCATCTTTGAGGTGGGTTTCTTCACCTTCTTCTATACTTATTATTCTTAGGTTTGGCATTTTCATGGTGTCCCATATTTCCTGGATATTATATGTTAGGGATTTGTTGGACTTAAGATATTTTTTTGGTCAATGAATCTATTTCTCCTAGTGTATCTTCAATGCCTGAGATTCTCTCTTCCATCTCGTGTGTTCTGTTGGTTATGCTTGTATCCGGAGTTCCCGATAATTTACCCAGCTTTTCTATCTCCAGCATTCCCTCAGTTTGTTCTTTCTTTATTGTCTCTATTTCAGTTTTCAGGTCTTGAACTGTTTGAATTGTTTCCTTCATCTGTTTGATTGTTTTTTTTCTTGGCTTTCCTTGCTTTCTTTAAGAGATTTGTTGATTTCTTGTATTTTTTGGTTTGTTTTTTCTTCCATTTCTTTAAGGGCTTTTCTCTTATCCTCTTTGAGGGCCTCTATCATTTCATGAAGTTGATTTTAAGATCATTCCTTCTGGTTCATCTGTGTTGGAATGTTCAGGTCTTCCTGGTGTAGAGTCTCTAGACTCTGGTGGTGTTATATTGGTTTTTCTGTTGTTGAATGTGTTTTTATATTGTCTTCTTCCCATCCCTTCTTCCAGTGGGTGCAGGAGGAGTCCCTTCCTCTCCAGGTGGGTATGGGTTTAAGGTTCCCTTTCAGTGGGTGCAAGCAGGTCCAATACTCTGATGGCTCTCCTCTTCTGGTGGATGGAGGTGGGACTAGTACCTGGGCCTTGGCAGTCTCTGGATGGGCTGGACCGCTTGGATGGGATCCCCAGTGTGCAGTCTCCAGGTCTTGGGTGACTCTGAGCAGAGCACTGGAAGGCGGGCCAGAAACAGGCCCTCGCTTATCTCCTCCTGTGGGTGGGGCAAGGGACTAGGGCGCTGGCAGTCTCTGGGTGGGCTGGACCTCTGGGAATTTGCCATGTGGACCAGGCTGGTCTCAAACTCACAGAGATCCTCTCCTCTCTGCTTCCTGAATGTTGAGATTAGAGATGAATAATTCTGAATTATGTTTTTAAAGATTTTATTTATTATGTATGCAGGATTTGCCTGCATGTATGTTTGCAGGCCGGAAGAGGGCACCAGATCTCATAACGGATGGTTGTGAGCCACCATGTGGTTGCTGGGAATTGAACTCAGGACCTCTGGAAGAGCATTCAGTGCTCTTAACCTCTGAGCCATCTCCCCAGCCCAATTCTGAGTTTTACCATATGCACAGGTTCATGTTGTTTTTGTCTCTATTGATAAAATCACAGCTTTCTTCTTTCATTTGTTAACATGGTGGATTGCTGTGATTTCAAATATTGAACCAGCCTCCATTTCTGGACTCACATCTGCTTGGTTGATGGATCTTGTTGCTTTTAATGTGTCTCTGGAATCTGCTCGACAGTGTCATGGTGTGGATTTTTATATTTGTATTTATAAGGGCTGTTGTCCTCTACTGACTTGATTTCCTTCCCTCTCTCCTCCTTCCCTTTCCTTTGTGTCAGATAATTATTATTTGCTTCATGAAATGAATTTGGAAATGTTCCCCTCTTCCTAATTTATAGGGGAGTCTGGATAGAACACCGTTATTTCTTCCATAAATGAATGATAGAAATCTCCAGGGAAGATGTTTGGTCCTGATTTTGTTGTTAGAACAATTTGAGCACCAATTGGTTTTCTTCCATAGATAAAAGACTGTCAAGTCATCCACTTTTTTTCTTGAGTGAGTGTGTAGATCTTGTGATTTCCAGAATGGTCTGTTTTACCCCCATTGTTGAATCTGCCTGCCTGGATTTGTGTGTTTAACCCGTTATTAATGTCGCTATCATTTGTGAGGTCCTATCATTTGTGAGGCCTCTTCAATTTCTGCTGTTAGTAACTCATGTCTTTTCCTTCTTTTATTTTTATAATTGTTTCTTTATAGTCTTGTTAGTTCCACTAAACAGTACGTCATTTTATTGGTCATTTCAGAGAGCTAGCTTTGAGGTTCATTGGTTTCCATTTTTTATTCAGTTGGTTTCTGAGATGATAGCTGATTCCTGAGTGTATTGACTCTCTCTCTCTGTCTCTCTCTCTCTCTCTCTCTCTCTCTCTCTCTCTCTCTCTCTCTCTCTCTCTCTCTCTGTCTCTCTCTCTGTCTTCCTAGCTCTCAAGATGGGGGCTTCAGTGACTGGGATGAGGCCATTGTTCTCTCTAATATGAGAGTATGATGCTATCAATTTCCTGTTGAGTAAGTATGCTGTGTTTGATATGTCTGCATGTGTGTATGAGTTTTTGTGTGTGTGTGCAGACATGTGTGTGCCATACTGTGTGTGTGTGAGAGAGAGAGAGTGTGAAAGTATGTGTGTGTGAGTCTGTGAGAAAGTGTGAGTGTGTGAGATAGAGGCTGTGTGTGTTTTTTGTGTGTGAGTATGTATGTGTGTGTGAGAGAGAGTGTGTGTGTGTGTGTGACTGTGTGTGAGAGTGTGTGTGTGTGTGTGTGAGAGAGAGAGAGAGAGAGAGAGAGAGAGAGAGAGAGTGTGTGTGTGTGTGTGTGTGTGTGTGTGTGTGTGTGTGTTTGCCTCCCATGGGCTGTAAGAGCGCTACATTATGGATGCACGATGCAATGCCCAGCTTTATGTGTGTTCTAGGGATTTGAACTGAGATCCTCACACTCGAGTAGCAACCACTTTACCTACTGAGCCGTCTCCCAGCCTCTGGCGGCTTCCCTGTAAGCGCTGAATTAGCGAGTATCCCGCCGAGTTTGGTATATTGCAGTTTAGCTTTTATTTCATTTGTCTATTTTCTTTTTACATTTCAAATATTTGATTTTGTATTTCTTTCACACTTTTTTCATCAGAGACTTACCTTTCTAAATCTGTTTTAAGAGCCAACTTTTGTTTTCCTGTTTTTATTTATTGATTTCATCTGGTATCTTTCTTATTTTCTTTCTTTGGTGTTTTACTTTGGGATAGGGTCTCAGTGTGACCCAGGCTGGCCTTGAGATTGTGGTGGTCCTCTTGCTTCACTTTCCCGAGTGCCATGATCATAGGTGTGAGGGCATCTGTTACTTCGTCATGTTAATTATTTCTCCATGTTCTGTAGTTTCTTTTCATCTTTGGGAACTAGACACTGAGTTCATTAACTGACAGTCTTTCTTCAACCAATATGTGCTTTGTTATGTATAAACTCAGAATACTGCTGTTTCAGTGTCTGCATGCTTTGATAGATAGCATTTTATCATAACTTGAGGTTAACTTTAAAATTAATTTTTTAAAAGTATTTATGTATTTAATTTATTTATTATTTAATTATAATAATTAATTATAATTATAATATTATTTATAATTAATAATTAATTATAATAATATAATATATTATTAATTTATTTAATAAACAAATAATGTATTTATTTATTTAAGTATTTAACCATGTGGTTGCTCTGACCCCCCCTCCCCCCCGCCGCCGCTTTTTAAAATTTGTGTGCATGTGTGTGCACCTGTATGTGCCCGCATGGGGACAGAGGACAACCTCATGGGCCAGTCCTCACCTACCACCTTGTTGGACTCAGGACCTCTGTTGTTGCTTCCTAATGTGTACACCAGGCTAGCCCACCCGAGGGACTCTCCTGTCTCTGCCACAGGTGTGCTGGGGTCACAGACATGTTGTTGTATACAGGGCCATGGGTGGTCCGGTTCTAATTGTCAACCTGACACAGCCTAGACTCACCGGGGAGGAGTCTTAAGGAGGGACCGCCTAGATCAGCTAGGCCTCTTGGGGGCTGTCTTAGAAGATCCAGCCTGAATGTGGGTGTTGGGGCCCTGGGCTGTTTGTGAGTAGAGCAGGCCTGCCCAGTACTGAGAGTGTGCGTGCTTGTGTTCATTTCTCTCTGGTCTTCACCGTGGATGCGATGTGAGCAGCGGCTTCAGGTGCCCACTGTGGTGATTTCCCTGAAGTGATGGACTGTACCCTGCAATTATGAGCTCAAATCAGTGCAACATTTTTTTCTGGGCGGTAGGGGGCTTTTTTGAGACAGGGTTTCTCTGTGTAGCTTTGGAGCCTGTCCTGGAACTCACTCTTGTAGACCAGGCTGGCCTCGAACTCACAGAGATCTGCCTCCCAAGTGGGTGCACCACCAATGCCCGGCCAGGGCAATATTTCATCTCAGCCACTGAGATGAAACTGGACCACATGGGTTCTAGGGAGTTCAACTCAGATGCTCACACTGAGTGTGTGTGTGTGTGTGTGTGTGTGTGTGTGTGTGTGTGAGAGAGAGAGAGAGAGAGAGAGAGAGAGAGAGAGAGAGAGAGAGAGAGACAGGAACTCAAGCAGGGCAGGAACCTGGAGGCAGGAGCTGAGGCAGAGGCCATGGAGGGGAGCTGCTCACTGACTTGCTCATCATGGCTTGCTCAGCCTGCTTTCTTATAGAACCCAGGACCACTACCCATAATGGGCTGGGCCCTCTCCCATCAATCACTAATAAGAAAATGCCCTACAGCTGGCTCTTATGGAGGCAGTTTCTCAATCAAAATTTCTCGACTTTCTCTATTTCAGATACCTCTAGTTTGTGTGTCAAGTTGATGTAGACTATCCAGCCCAGTGGCGTTTCACATAGAGTCTTAGGAATACACCGGATGAGATAGAAAAACCCTTGGAATGAAAGTTTTTTTTTTCCTTTCTTTAACAACAAAAACTTCCTAGCAGTCGAAATTGAGATTGTCAAAACCACATACAAAAATGTACTTTTCCAGAAAGCGTTTCACTTTGAACAGAGCACAGAACTACACGGGCACAAGAAGAGAGTGGCATTTAGCTCTGCCAAGAGCAGCCGAGCACAGAAGGCACAAAGTCACCAGGAGAAGCTCGCTGCTTCCACAGGAGACAAGAAACCACATGGCCCACAGACAATGCTCGCTCGGCTCCCTGGCAGGTTAGCCTCCAGTTCCGGTGAACAGTGGGTTTGAATAGCGAGAAGGCAAGTGCACTGGTAAGGTGCAATGAAGCTGTGGCCTGCACAACTGTGGTGTGAAGGTGGCTGCTTTCTGCAGAACTGAGCCCTGGCTCGGGAGCCCTTCCTGTCCACCTCTTCTCGTTTTCTCCTTCCTCCTCTATCTTTTTCACCCCCCCTCTCTTCTCCTTCGCCCTCCTCCTCTCCTTTCTCTTCCTTTCCATCCCCCCATTGCTGTATTTCTCTCCATCACCCCAGCTCCCACGGTCTCCTTTGTTAAATACCCCTGCCACTTGAGCTGTCGTTGGAAGCTCTCCCAGGGGTTCCCAGTGGCAGGTGGGTTTTGTTACAGGGCTAGCAACTCCTCTGAAGTGTCTTGGATGTGGGGAAGGGTGGGCGGTTGGATCTCTCTGTGGGCTTCTAAGGAGGAATGACTGATGGCAAGAGAGGCACTGTCCTCTGCAGGGCAGGCTGAGGGGAGGATGGTGGGTCCCCTGTGTGGCTCCTGTTCTTTCTGCAGCTGACCCCTGGTGTGTCCGGGGTGCCTACTTCACCATGTTCCTTGCATGGCTCTCCCTACCATGTTTCTGAGGGGCCTTGGTGTAGTTCTTCAGTTCATTCTTGGGGCTACTGTGGCTTGTAATAGTCACACAGCAATGTAGGCATCCCTGTGTAAGCGCATATGGTGTGTGTGTGTGTGTGTGTGTGTGTGTGTGTGTGTGTGTGTGTGTGTGTAGGCTGGCACCTCCTACTCTGCTGTCCTGGTGACCTGCAAATGGTTTTCTACAAGAGTGTCACCAGCATGCAAGCAGCAGGAGAGCCTTACTTGTCTTCTGCTGCTCTCACCCATGATCCTTTGCTCCCTCCCTTGCTCTTGATGAGTTCTTTGCTGCTCTTGCTTAGGGCCATTCTCAGTCTGCACTGAGGACAGTTCCCTCCACAGAGGACGGTTTTTATCATTTGCCAGTGGCCAGCAGAAGCACACTGGGGTCTCTGAGACCCACAGGCAGGCTCCCCATCACTGCTGGATGGCTTCTGAGCTTAGCGCCCTATCCTTGTTATCAGAATAGGCCCAAAGCTCTGGAGCACAGCACCGTCTGTCCTTGGGCCAGCCTGTTGCTCAGCCTTCAGCTCTTTTCCAGTCCCTGTTCCCTCTCCTTTCTCTCCTCTTGCTCTCCCCGCCCACCCTCATCATGCCCATTTCTAGTGGGGGTGCTCTGTGCAGGCTATAACTCTGCCGTGTGTCTGAGGCACCATTTTGCTTCTTATTGTCCATGTGTAGCTCAGTCTCTCCTTGGGAGAAGTGTAGTCAACACCATGCTGAGCTGTCCCCCTCCTTGATAATCACGGGGACAAACCTCGTGGCTTGGGAAATCTTCTGTTAAGATTCGCCTACTCTCATTTCATTTTAAAAATCTCCAACTTGCCAGTCTTCTCCATCGCGGCCTTGACTAGGCATGTCCTTGTTTTCTTGGAATAAGAAATATTTGATGACAGTGTGAAATTAAAAAAATGTAAAACAATTTGTATCAGTGTTTTGCTTGCATATATGTCTGTCCACCATGTGAGCGCACACACTCACGCACCCCCACAGAGGCCAGAAGAGGGTGTCAGATCCCCCTGGAACTGGAGTTACCAGTGGCTGTGAGTCATCTTGTGGTTGCTGGGACTCAAACCTGGGTCCCCCGGAAGAGCAGCCACTGCTTTTAACAGCTGAGCCATCCCTCCAGCCCCAATAGTGTGGATTTTTTAAGTTCATATTTGAGTAAACATTTCACTTTTTTCCCATCTAAAGAAACGGAGACAGTGCACCCTGTTCTGCAGTGACCTGAGGAAGTTTTGCTGTTAGGGACATGTTGTCATCATAGCTCAGTGAAGGGAACATCTAAGCTTTTCTTTCTTTTTTTCTTTCTTTTTTCTTTTTTTCCCCTTCGAGACATGGTTTCTCTGTGTAACTTTGGAGGCTGTCCTGGCACTCGCTCTGTAGACCAGGCTGGCCACGAACTCACAGAGATCTGCCTGCCTCTGCCTCCCCAGTGCTGGGATTAAACGTGTGCACCACCACTGCTGGCCTTTTCCAAGTTTTTCTTGGTCTGGAATACTTCAACTAAAAAATATTATCTGTAGGGCTAGAGAGATGGCTCAGTGGTCAAGACCACGTCCTCCTCTAGGAGAGGACCAGGTTTGAGCCCCAACAACTACATGGTGGCCAACAGCCATCTGTAACTCCAGTTTCAGGGACTCTGACACCCTCTTCTGGCTTCTGTGGGTACTGCACACACATGACATATTTACATCCACAAGACAGAACACCCAGATACACAAACAAAACAAAACAAATACTCCTATTTGAGTGTGAGCTAGGGCTAGTTTGTAAACAGCCTGAGCTTGGGCACTTCTACAGGGCTTTGCCATCCTTTAGGACATTTTAAACATCAGAAGTCATTTGGAGTTTTCTTTCTGTAATCCCCAGACCTAAGCAATTCAGGGCAATTTTCTCTTTAGATACAGGAAAGCTGGAGAATAGATGTCTACTTCAGGGCATTGGAAGACTTAAAGAGACATGAGGAAGATCTGGCGGACCTGGAATTTTGGAGGACTGAGAAGCACGTTGGTGCTTTCCCCAGGGAATACCGATTCCCTGTGGTGGGCACCCTGAGGCTCAGTGATGTTGTCTAGGAGATAGTATGTCTTTTATACTCTGTTTTTAAAAATAGTTTAACCTCTCTCTAGATTTTTTTCTGGGCAGTTAGACACACTTTATTTTACTTTTCCTGTGTGTGTGCATTCACATCCTCCCCCTTCCTAGTTTTGTTTTTATCTGGAGTTCCCTAGTGGTATGCATGGTGTTCACCCAAACATAAGTTGAATCCCCAACTCCCCAACATGGCAGAATAGGACTATTTGGCTATGAGGTTTTTTTTTTTTTTTTTAATTTTTCGAGACAGGGTTTCTCTGGGTGTAGCTTTGAAGCCTGTCCTGGCATTTCCTCTGGAGACCAGGCTGGCCTCGAACTCACAGAGATCCGCCTGCCTCTGCCTCCCCAGTGCTGGGATTAAAGGCATGGGCCAGCAACGCCCAGCCCATGAGGTCTTTAGAAGTCAGCCAGCTAACACCAGGCCACAACGAACCAGCTAACACTAGGCCATGAAGAATCAGCTAATACTTGGCCAGGAAGAACCAGCTAACACTAGGCCACCAAGAACTAGCTAACACTAGGCCAGGAAGAAGCAGCCAACCCTAGGACAGGAAGAACCAGCTAAACCTAGGCCAGGAAGAGCCAGCTAACCCTAGGCCAGAAAGAACAAGCTAACAATAGGCCAGGAAGAAGCAGCTAACACTCGGCTACAAAGAACCAGCTAACACTAGGCCATGAAGAACCAGCTGACACTAGGCTACAAAGAACCAGTTAACTCTGGGCCACAAAGAACCAGCTAACACTAGGACATGAAGAATAAGCTAACACTAGGCCAGGAAGAACTTCTGGAGGCATCAGCATCGCTGAGTTCAAGTTATATTTCAGAGATATAGTCCTGAAAACAGCTTGGTACTGGAACAAAAATAGACAGGTAGACCAAAGCAATTGAATTGAAAACCCTGAATCTAATCCACAAACCTATGAACACTTGATTTCTGACAAAGAAACTAAAGATATACAATGGAATAAAAAAGCATCTTCAACAAATGGTGCTGGCATAACTGGCTGCTGGCAGGTAGAACACTGTAGATAGATCCATGTCTATTGCTATTCACAAAACTTAAGTCCAAATGGACCAAAGACCTCAACATAAATCCAGTCACACTGAACCTCTTAGAGGAGAAAGTGGGAAGTGCCCTTGAAGGAATTGGTACAGGAGACAGCTTCCTGAAAATTACACCTGTAGCACAGACACTGAGATCAACAATTAATAACTGGGACTCCTGAAACTGAGAAGCTTCTGTAAGGCAAAGGACACAGTCAGCAAGACAAAACAGCACCTCACAGAATGGGAAAAGATATTCACTAACGCCATATTCAACAGAGGTCTGATCTCCAAAATTTACAAAGAACTCAGGAAGCTTGTTTCCAAAACACCTAATAATCCAATTAAAAAGTCGGGGTACAGAGCTAAATAGAAAATTCTCAACAAATGAATCTAAAATGGCTGAAAGACACATAAGAAAGTGCTCAACATTCTTAGCCATCAGGGAAATGCAAATCAAAACAACTCTGAGATACCATCTTGTTTTTGTCAGATTGGCTAAAATAAAAAACACCAATGATAACTTTTGCTGGAGAGGATGTGGAGAAAGGGGAACACTTGTCCACTGCTGGTGGGAGTGCCAACTTGTACAGCCACTTTGGAAATCAGTATGGTGATTCCTCAGGAAAATGGGAATCAGTATACCACTAGATCCAGAAATTCCTCTCTTAGGCACATACCCAAAAGATTCACATTCATACAATAAAGACATCTGTTCAACTATGTTCATAGCAACATTATTTGTAATAGTCAGAACCTGGAAGCAACCTAGATGCGCCTCAACTGAAGAATGGATAGAGAAATTGTGGTACATTTACACAATGGAGTACTACTCAGTGGGAGAAAAAAACAAAAAAACAGAATCTTGAAATTTGCAGGAAAATGGATGGAACCTGAAGAAACCATTCTGATCAAGGTAACCCAGTCACAAAAAGACAAACATGGCATGTACTCACTCATATATGGATTTTACACCTAGAACAAAGGATTACCAGCCTACAATCCACACCACCATAGAAGCTAGGAAACAAAGAGGACTCTAAAAGAGACATACATGGTTCCCCGGAGAAGGGGAAAGGGACAAGATCTCCTGAGCAAATTGGGAGCATGGGGGGAGGGGAGAGGGAGCTAGGAAAGGGGAGAATAGGAGGGTTGAGGAGGACATAAGGGCCCAGGAAGTTTGTATCGCAGGAAGAATAGAGGCAACCAAGATAAGAGATACCATCAGAGAGAGAGCCAGTATAGGTTTAAAGAGTAATCAGGCACTAGGGAAATTTTCAGAGATCCACAAGGATGATGCCACCTAACTATTTAACCAACAGTGGAGAGGCTACTTTAAATTGCCCCCCCATAACAAGATTGACAACTGACTTATATACCATCCTAGAGCCTTCATCCAGCAGCTGATGGAAGTAGAAGCTAAAAACTTAACTGAACTGGAATCCAGGTGCAGAGAGGGAGGACTGATGAGCAAAGGGGTCAAGACCACGCTGGTGAAACCCACAGAGACAGCTGACTTGAGCAAGGGGAGCTCTAGGCCCCCAGACTGATCACTGAGAAACCAGCATAGGACTGATCCAGACCCCATGAATGTGGGTGTCAGTGAGGAGGCCTCGAAATCTATGGGGCCTCTTGTAGTAGATCAATACTAATCCGAGCATAGGAATGGTCCCTGGACCCTTTCACATAGAGGAATGCTCTCTCAGCTGAGACACACCGTGGTGGGGGAGGGGTCCTAGGCCCTATCCAAAGGATATGACAGACACTAAAGACCCCATCGAAGGCCTCACTTTCCCTGGGGAGCAAAATGGTACGGGATGGGTAGTGTGTTAGTGGGTGGCAAGGGAGTAGGTGGGAGAGAGAGAATGGGGATTGACATGTAAAACTATCTTGCTTCTAATTTAAATAAAAAATTATAAAAGAAAGTTTAGTGTTAATCAAACATTATGTAACTAGTGTTTGGGGCTTTTTGTTCCCCCAACCTGTTATGGAGCATTTCTTTTAGACTTTGGTTAGCTCTCTACTACTGCTTGTCCTGTGGGACTGTGTGGTATACCAGTTACATGCTTTGTGTTATAATGTTTGAAAAACTGTTCCAATTTGGTGGAGACATATGCTAGAGCATTGTCAGTTTTTATTTGTGCAGGTATACGCCGAGTGGCCATTACCTCTAACAGGTGGGATATAACAGAATTGGTCTTTTCAGAGCTAAGGACAATAGTCCATTGAAAGCCTGAAAATGTGTCTATAGTATGATGTAGATATTTTTAATTTCCAAATTCTGGAAAGTGAAAGACATCCATCTGCCAGACTCCATTTCTCTGAATGCCCTTTGGATTACAGCCTGCTGGTAATGGAGCTGGATTATAGAATTAACAGGTAGGACAGTTTCTTACTACCTTGGCTTGTTTCCAAGTAATGGAGAAATCCTGTTTTAAACCTTTGCTATTTACATGGTGTTTCTTATGAAGTTCTGTGGCTTCTAGCATGCTTCGTATTAATAAATGATCAATCTTGTCATTGCCTTGTGCATTGGGCCTGATAGATTCAACACATGATTTTTGAGGTCCAGACATTCAGCCGAGAGCACACTCCTTCCTTTGAGCATTGATATTTCTGTGATGAGGGCATACATGTATTTGTTTTGAAGCAGGGAAGTCCTTCCATGGGGGTGCCCATGCTTGGCACCAAAAATTGGGGGCACACATTCAGCTGATTTGGGAAGAGAGCCCAGGATCTCACTTGCTAAATATTGACTGAAAAGGTTAATAACTAGGTGAAATCAGCCACAACCCTTCTAGGCAGAGAAGGGTCTGTCAAAGACGGAGGCCTCAGGACAGCTGTGTAAAGAACAGGTCCAGGGAAGGAGCCTGGAGAAGGGACAGCGGGCTGATAGAATGCAGGGGAGGAGGACCCAGTGAGGCACTCTGAGATGCAATGATAGACTGTGAACACCAGATGGCGGACAATGATAACAATTGCTTTTAGCGTCCCAGGCTGAAGAAAACACCCATTACTGAGTTCATGAGAGCCCCTGAGGCCAGCTTGTTGGCAGTGTAAACTCCATCCTCCAACAACGTGGGGTGTTTGAGGCTGCTGGTTTTTTTATTTTTTTTGAAGATTTTATTTATTCTGTATACAACATTCTGCTTCAATGTATATCTGCACACAAGAAGAGGGCACCAGATTTCTTTGCCACCATGTGGTTGCTGGGAATTGAACTCAGGACCTCTGGAATAAAGGTCAGTGCTCTTAATCTAGGAGCCATCTATCCAGCCCCGATGTTGCTGTTTTATATAGGTGAACACTGACATTTAAAAATCATTCAGTGACACCTGGCAGAGGGATCAGACACCGCTCCTGCCTCCAGGTACTCCTGCTGTTTGCTGTTTGCTCTGTGAGCATTCTGGTTAAGTTCACATTCCAGCAAATTCCACCTCTGTCTAAGAAGCGGCAGAATTCTACCAGAAATTCAAAGAAGAGCTAATACCAATACTCCTCAAATTGTTCCACACAATAGAAGCTGTAGGTTCACTGGCAAACTCTTTTTATGAGTCTAAATTACCTTGCTACCAAAGCCACACAAAGACACAACTAAGAAAGAGAAGTACAGACCAATATTCTTCATGAACATAGATGCAAAAATACTCAATACAATGCTGGCAAACCGAATCCAAGAACATATCAGAAAAATCATCCACCATGATCAAGCAGGCTTAATCCCTGGGATGCAGGGTTAGTTCAACACATGAAAATCCAGCAATGTAATCCACCACATAAACACACCAAATAAGAAAAACCACATGATCATCTCACTAGATGCTGAAAAAGCCTTTGACAAAATCCAACATCCCTTCATGATTAAGATCCTGGAGAGATCAGGGATAACAGGAACAATCCTAAAGATAATAAAGGCACTATACAGCAAAACAACAGCCAACATCAAACTGAATGGAGAGAAACTCAACGTAATTCCTCTGAAATCAGGAACAAGACAAGGCTGTCCACTCTCTCCATATCTCTTTCATATCATACTGAAGTACTAGCTAGAGCAACAAGACAGCAAAAGGAGATCAAGGGAATACAAATTGGAATGGAAGAGGTCAAACTTTCACAGTTTGCAGATGATATGATAGTCTACATAAGTGACCTGAAAAACTCTACCAGGGAACTCCTACACATGATAAACACCTTCAGCAAAATGGCAGGGTACAAGATTAACTCAAAAAAATCAGTATCCCTACTATATAGTGAAGATAAATGGGCTGAGAAAGAAATCAGAGAAACATCACCCTTTGTAATAGCCATAAAGAACATAAAATATCTTGGGGTAACAAACCAAAGAAGGAAGTCCTGTTTTGCAAGAACTTTGAGTCTTTAAAGAAAGAAATTATAGAAGATACCAGAATATGGAAAAGCTTCCCATGCTATGGATAGGTAGGATCGACATAATAAATGGCAATCTTGCCAAAAGCAATTTACAGATTCAATGCAATCCCCATCAGTATCCCAGCACAATTCTTCACTGACCTTGAAAGAACAATACTCAACTTTATATGGAGAAACAAAAGACCCAGGATAGCCAAAACAACCCAGTACAATACAAGAACTTCTGGAGGCATCAGCACCAATGAGTTCAAGTTTATTATAGAGCTATAGTCCTGAAAACAGCTTGTACTGGAACAAAAATAGACAGGTAGACCACTGGAATTGAATTGAAAACTCTGATACTAATCCACAAACCTATGAACACCTGATTTCTGACAAAGAAACTAAAGATATACAATGGAATTAAGAAAGCATCTTCAACAAATGGTGCTGGCATAACTGGATGCTGGCATGTAGAAGACTGTAGAGAGATCCATGTCTATTGCTAGGCACAAAACTTAAGTCCAAATAGATCAAGGACCTCAACATAAATCCAGCCACACTGAACCTTTTAGAAGAGAAAGTGGGAAGTACCCTTGAAGGACTTGGTACAGGAGATACTTTCCTGAACATAACACCTGTAGCATAGACACTGAGATCAACAATTAATAAATGGGACCTCCTGAAACTGAGATGCTTCTCTAAGGCAAAGGACACAGTCAGCAAGACAAAATGGCAGCCCACAGAATGGGAAAAGATATCCACCAACCCCGTATTCGACAGAGGTCTGATCTCCAAAATTTACAAAGAACTCAAGAAGCTTGTTTCCAAAACACCTAATAATCCAATTAATAAGTGGGGGTACAAAATACTGCATGTCCATACAACAAGAACTTATGTTCAAGCATGTTCATAGCAGCATTTTTTTGTAATAGCCAGAACCTGGAAGCAATCTAGATGCCCCTCAACTGAAGAATGGATTGAGAAAATGTGGTACATTTATACAATGGAGTACAACTCAGCAGAAAAATGCAATGGAATCTTGAAATTCACAGGCAAATGGATGGAACTAGAAGAAACCATCCTGAGCGAGGTAACCCAATCACAAAAAGACAAACATGGTATGTACTCACTCATATATGATTTTTAGACATAGAGCAAAGGATTACCAGCCTGTAATCCTCTTCCCCAAAGAAACCAGAAATCATGAATGACTCTAAGGGATAAATGGACCCCAGGAATAGGAAGTGGCATGAACTCCCGAGCTAATAGAGAGCATGAGGGTAGGGGAGTGGGTGCTGCCACAATAAGAGCACAACAAGAAGAGTAGAGGAGAAGCAATGGAGGAGCAGAGATATTGAGTTGGGGGAAGAATAGAGGAGAGAGAGCAGAATGAGAGATACCATATCAGAGGGAGCCACTATAGGTCCGAGAAGAGATCTGGAACTAGAAAGATCTCCAGAGACCTACAAGGATGACACGATCTGACAGTCCGGGCAGTGGAGGAGAGGATGGCCTAGAAGCCCTTCCCCTAGAATGAGAGTGATGACTACTCTCTATGCCATCCTAGCGTCCTCATCCAGTGGCTGATGGAAGCAGAGACAGACATCCACAGAAATACACTGAGCTGAAATCTGGAACCTAGTTGAAGAGAGGGAGGAATGAAGAATGAAGGGGTCTGTACCAGGTTGGAGAAACCCACAGAAACAGTTGGCCTGAAAAAGGGAAAGCATATCGACCCCGACGCTCTTTGGGAGGCCAGTATGGGACTAATCCAGCCCCCTGATCATGGATGCCAATGGGGAGGCCCCTGCACTCCTGGGAGCCTCCAGAGGTGGACTGGCGTTTTGCCCTGGTGTGTGTGGGGACTTCGAGAGCCCATCCCACTTGAAGGGATGCACTCTGTCTCTGAACACATGGGGAGAGGCCTAGGCCCAGCACAGGAAGATTTGGTGGACTTGGTGGAGCCCCTGTTGGGGGCCCTACCCTGACTGGGGAGTGGTGGGTGGATGGGGTGGGGGGTAGGTTGGAGGTGAGGGAGAAGGAATGGGGGTGGGGGGAGAGGGAGAGGGAGAGGGGAATTACATGTGAAACATAAAAGTAAAAAAAAATGTGGGGGTACAGAGCTAAATAGAAAATTCTCAACAGAGGATTCTAAAATGGCTGAAAGACACATAAGAAAGTGCTCAACATTCTTAGCCACCATGGAAATGGAACTCAAAACAAAACTGAGATACCATCTTGTTTTTGTCAGATTAGGTACAATAAAAAACACCAATGATAACTTTTGCTGGAGAGGATGTGGAGAAAGGGGAACACTTGTCCACTGCTGGTGGGAGTGACAACTTGTACAGCCACTTTGGAAATCAGTATGGTGATTCCTCAGGAAAATGGGAATCAGTATACCACTAGATCCAGAAATTCCACTCTTAGGCACATACCCAAACGATTCACATTCATAAAACAAAGACATCTGTTCCACTATGTTCATAGCAACATTATTTGTAATAGCCAGAACCTGCCCCTCAACGGAAGAATGGATACAGAAAATGAGGTCCATTTACACAATGGAGTACTACTCAGAGGAAAAACCAATGGAATCATGAAATTTGCAGGAAAATGGATGGAACCTGAAGAAACCATTCTGATCGAGGTAACCCAGTCACAAAAAGACAAACATGGCATGTACTCACTCATATGTGGATTTTACACCTAGAACAAAGGATTGCCAGCCTCTAATCCACACCACCAGAGAAGCTAGGAAACAAAGAGGACTCTAAAAGAGACATACATGGTTCCCCCGAAAAGGAGAATGGGACAAGATCTCCTGAGCAAATTGGGAGCATGGGGGGAGGGGAGAGGGAGCTAGGAAAGGGGAGAAGAGGAGGGTTGAGGAGGACAAAAGGGCGCAGGAAGTTTGTATAGGGGGAAGAATAGAGATGAGCAGGATAAATGATACCATCAGAGAGAGAGTCATATTGGTTTATAGATAAATCAGGCACTAGGGAAATGGCGGGAGATCTACAAGGATGACACCACCTAACCATTTATGCAACAGTGGAGAGGCTACCTTAAATTCCACCCCTTCTCCCCGATAATAAGATTGACGACTGACTTATATTCCAACCTAGAGCCTTCATCCAGCAGCTAAACACTGAACTGAACTGGAATCCATTTGCAGAGAAGGAGGAGGGATGAGGAAAGAGGTCAAGACCATACTGATGAAACCCACAGAAACAGCTGCCCTGAACAAGGGGGAGCTCATGGCCCCCAGACTGATCCCTGGGAAACCAGCATAGGACTGATCCAGACCCCATAAATGTGGGTGTCTGTGAGGAGGCCTCAGAAATCTATGGTACCTCCTGTAGTAGATCAGTACTTATCCTAGCATAGGAATGGACTCTGGGACCCTTTCACATAGAGAGCTGCTCTCTCAGCCTAGACACACAGGGGAGGACCTAGGCCCTATCCCAAAGGATATGACAGATTCTGAAGACCCCCATGGAAGGCCTCACTCTCCCTGGGAGGCCTAGGTAGTGTGTTAGTGGGGGACAGGGGAGGAGGGGTGAGAGAGAGAATTGGGAGTGACATGTAAAACCATCTTGATTCTAATTTAAATAAAAAGTAAAAAAGAAAGCTTAGTGTTAATAAAGCATTATGCAACCTGTGTTTGGGGGTTTTGGTTCCCTCTCCCTGTTTATGGAGCATTTCTTTTAGAGTTCCTTTAGATCTCTCTACTACTGCTTGTCCTGTGGGACTGTGTGGTATACCAGTTACATGCTTTATGTTATAATGTTTCAAAAACTGCTCCAATTTGGTGGAGACATATGCTGGAGCATTGTCAGTTTTTATTTGTGCAGTTATACTCATAAAGGCCATTACCTCTAACTGGTGGGTCATAACAGAATTTGCCTTTTCAGAGCTAAGGGCAGTAGCCCATTGAAAGCCTGAAAATGTGTCTATAGTATGATGTAGATATTTTAAATTTCCAAATTCTAGAAAGTGAAAGACATCCATCTGCCAGTCCTCATTTCTTCTTATGTCCATTGGATTACAGCCTGCTGGTAATGGATCTTGTTTATAGAACTAACAGTTAGGACAGTTTCTTACTATCTTGGCTTGTTTCCAAGTGATGGAGAAATCCTTTTGTAAATCTTTGCTATTTAATGGTGTTTCTTATGAAATTCTGAAGTTCCTAGCATGTTCCTATTAATAAATGATCAATCTTGTCATTGCCTTGTGCACTGGGCCTGATAGATTCAACACATGATTTTTGAGGCCCAGACATTCAGTCGAGAGCACACTTCTTCCTTTGAGCATTGATATTTCTGTGATGAGGGCATACATGTATTTGTTTTATGTTTGCTCCATCAGGACTGGCCTTGATGGTGGATACATGAATACATGGAATTGCAGCAATAGGGACAGGTGAATTCCTTCCATGGGGGTGCCTATGCTTGGCACCCCAAATAGGAAACACACTTTCAGGTGATATGCAGAGGGATCCCAGGATCTCATGTGCTAAATATTGAATGAGAAGGTTGATATCCAGGTGAAATCAGCCACAACCCTTCTAGGCAGAGAAGGGTCTGTCAAAAGGGGGAGGCTCAGGATAGCTGTGTGGAGAACAGGTCCAGGGAAGGATCCTGGCTGTGTGCTGTGATGTTTTAGCCACCCTCTAGAACCAGTCTCCAACAGGGCACAGCTGTTGGGGTTGGGTTCCTGACATTCTCCCAAGCAGTATACCCCAGTGTTCCTGGTGTAGCTGTAGGAAACAAGGGGCTCCCACAGGTCTTCAGCTTAGGCATCTCTCTCTGCCTGTTTGGTGTTTAGAGCTACTTGAGTTTTTATTTGTTTATTTATTTATCTTTAATTGGGGAAGGATATTGGGGTTCCTGCACTGTCTGAGCCTCCACTCTCTCTGCAGCATTGCTGAATTTGCAGCTCTGAGCTTTCTGGGTCCACAGGCCTCCATAGCTACAGTGTAAACCCCAATTCTTCCTCTAAGATCATGTGTGGCACCAAAACACACACACACACACACACACAAGTCCCACTCAGCAAGCCTGACTTTAGTTGTGCCATCATTTTGGAACCTACTCACTGGTTCCCCAATAGCACTGGCTGTGCCCTGCTGTCTTCTGACTAAGACACCCCCCCTTTCTGTCTCCTTCTCCTCTATTTCCCCCGCCCCCCAGTACCTATCAGGACACCACATATGGAGTGCTGTGCTTTGCAAAGCTGAGGTTTGGATGTGGCCCTGAACACTGGACAGGGTCCTCCAGCACTATACCAAGGTGCAGGACATTGAGATTCTGGGATGTAGGGAGCCATGCCAAAGGCCCTTCCTGTGTCACGTGGCCCCATTCCAGCCTGTGGTCCCATAGAAGCCTCAGATCTGGCTCAGGACTTCTGTCACATGGACAAAAGCCTGTGCATTTGCTGGACCCCTCTTTGGACTCACCCCTGTAGCTCACATGTGGGTGGAGCATCTTAGGAAGGAAGCTCTTCTCTGAAATGGCCTACACAGTGTCTGGGGTTGGCCCAGGGCCGCCATTCCTGGTGATGAGCATGTGGACACTGGGGTGATGGTGGTGGAAAGAAAAGTTGGGGCTCAGCGTGTTCCCCGTGGAACACAAAGATTTTACTCTGTGTCTCAGCACAATGTTCTCCAGCATTTTAGGTTTACATCTGGTGTCTTAGACAGGGATGGAATTTACTGGAATGTGAACTTAAATAGAATGCTCATAGGGCAAACAGCAAACAACAAACAGCAGCACTACATTAAGAAAGGGGCGGGGAGTGATCTGTCTGCTAGGTGTCACTGAATGGTTTTTAAATGTCACTCTTCACCTATATAAAGCAGCAACATCAAATACTCCACAAGTGTTTGGGAGGATGGTGTTCACACTGCCAACAAGCTGGCACCAGGGGCTCTCATGAACTCAGTAATGGGCGTTTTCTTCAGCCTGTAACACTAAGAGCAATTGTGATCATTGTGCGCCATCTGGTGTTCACAGTCTATCATTGCATCTCAGAGTGCCTAACTGGGTCCTCCTCCCCTGCATCCTATCATCCCCCTGTCCTGTCTCCAGGAGGTCTATGCAAGGAAGATGGGCAGGATGCCTCCACACCGTCCACTCTACTTCCACCCTGCCGAGGACCCTTGGGAACACTCTCCTGTCCCTGGTGTCCCTTAGGCTGATGAATGAGGCTTGAAGAAGACTCAGGCTTCGTGTCTCTGGGTGGGCATTAGGGCTGCATGTTGAATTTTACATTGTTTACACACACACACACACACACACACACACACACACACACACACACACACACACACACACACACATGCAGACACACACTCAGACACAAACACACACAGACAGACACACACACAGACAGATACATAAACACAGACACACACACACAAACACACACAGACAGACACACACACAGACACACACACAGAGACACACAGACAGACAGACAGACACACAAACACACACGCACACGCACACGCACACGCACACGCACACACACAACACAAACCAGGGCTCATGAACAAAGTAATGGGCGTTTTTCTTCAGCCTGCGAATCTAGAAGCAATTGTGATCCTTGCGCGCCATCTGGTGTTCACAGTCTATCATTGCATCTCAGTGTGCCGCACTGGGTCTGTTTCCCCTGTGTCATATCAGCCTTCTAGGCTTTGTTCAGGCGGTCTATGCAAGGAAGATGGGTACGATGTGTCCCACCTTGTCGAGGACCCTTGGGTACACCCTCCTGTCCCTGGTGTCCCTTAGGCTGATGAACAAGGCTTTGAAGAAGACCCAGGCTTCCCCTCTCTGGGTGGAAAAAGGGCTGCATGATGGATTTTTCAAATGTTTACAAGTCTCTTTCTCTCTCTCTCTCTCTCTCTCTCTCTCTCTCTCTCTCTCTCTCTCTCTGTGGTGTGTGTGTGTGTGTGTGTGTGTGTGTGTGTGTGTGTGTGTGTCACTGGTTCGTGAGCACATGAAAGCTAGAGTTTGCTGTTGGATGCCTTCCCCTATCTTTTTCCACCTTACTTTTTGCAAGAGTCTCTCACTGCACGTTCACCTGCTCCTTTGGGCTACAGTGACTGGCCAGCAAGGTCCTCGGATCCCTCTGTCTCTGCTCAGCCACTGTTGCTTGCCCCACCAGTAACACTGGGGTGCTGGGGCTCTGAACTTAGTTCCCCATGCTTGCACAGCAAACACTGTGGCTTGCTGAGCTGTCTCCCCAGACCCTCATGTTGGGTTTACAAAACCCAGCAGTTGCTATTCCTGCAATTCTTCTAGCTCACACTTTACACCTCCACCTCAGTCAGCACCTGTGTGTCTGGTCATGGACTCGGCACATGGCACAGCCAGAATTGAGTGTCTAAGCAATACCACCTTGAGGTCTTCCACTATTTCTCCCTGTAAAACATCACCCCAGCTGGGCTATCTGACAGGTTATGCCCCTCCTCATAGTGTGGTGGAGAGATTCTGCTCTGAGTGCCCTGCTGGTCCTTGCCCCTGGCAGCTCTGCACCAGGCCTTGGGCAGGGACCAAAGTATGCAGCTGTGGGAAAGACTAGAGCAGGCTCTCTGTTATGTGGCTACAAGGAAGCCATCACCTCTGCAGGGTAAGGCGTTTAGATATGGCCTGTTGGGAGAGGATTGCCCACACCTTTGTAATCCCTCACCTACCCCCTGTAAAGAAAACCAATAAACATTGGTTTCCCAGCATGAACTTTGGTGGGATTGTGCCTTGGTTTATGTCTGGGACCTTAGGAGGAGAGGTAGACTTTGTGTCTTTGCTTATGTCTACCCCTGGGAAGGGAGTATAGCAACAAAAAGTTAGCCAGAGAGGAGGAGGGGATGAGTTAAAAATGGACAGGGCAATTTCACCTGATTAGATGAAGCCAGTTTGGGTTGTGGAGGGCGGGGTATTTTGCTGGGGCCTCTGCTTCAATGGATGTCTTATGCAGAAGTACTCTCTGAGATAGCACAGATGAATGTTTAGCCACATGACTGACACTTTGTGGCTCCTTAACATCTATACATACAATTAATCCCTACCAATGGTAACTGGGGAGATGGCTCTGTGGTTGAAGTACTGCCTGTACAAACATGAGTACTGGAATCCCCCAGCAGGGCAGCTCTCGCCTTGGGGCTCACCAGCCATCCAGTCTAGCCAAACTGGTGAGTTCCACATGCTTTGGGAAACCCTCTTTCAAAAGATACATTGTAGGGTGACTGAAGAAGGTAGCCAATGTTGACCTCTGGCCTCCAGAAGCATGAAGGTATGTTTGTGTACTATACACATATTTGTATATGTGGATATACAAATATACAAGCGTGTGCTCATATACACAGAGAAAGGATGAAAGAATAACCCTGCACTGTTACAGGGTTTTATACAACATGGAGTGCTTTCTGCACTCTTGAAGGAAGGCTGGCTGGCTGGCATGGAGTCATCCATGGCCATTTATTGCATTGTACCTTGGCATCTATTGCTGGATGTTTTGTTAAAACTTTGTTTTACACTGGGCAGTGGGGGCACACTCCTTTAATACCAGCACTCAGGAGGCAGAGGCAGGTGGATCTCTCTGAGTTCAAATCCAGCCTGGGTCTACAAGCAAGTTCCAGGACAACCAGGGCTGTTACACGGAGAAACCCTGTCTCAAAAGCAAAACAAACAAACAAAACCAAAATAAATACCCCCCAACACCTTGCTTACTCTTGGCATGTTTCCATTATTGGAAAAGATTGATCCATATATTGAAACATTAATATCTTATATTTTTCCAGGGTCTGCTGGTGTCTGTTGTCAGAAGTTTCTGACCTGCCCGCCAGTTCCCAAATGACCAACACAGAGGCTTAATATTAATTATAAATGCTTGGCTGATAGCTTAGGCTTAAAACTAACTAGCTCTTACAATGTAAATTTACCCATTCCTGTTGATCTACATTCTGTCATGTGGCTTTTACCTCAATCCCATTTTTGTGTATCTTACTTGTTAGGTGTCTGGCTGGCGATTCCTCTAACTCTGCCTTTCTTCATCCTAGCCTCCTTAATTTGGTTGTCCCGTCTATACTTCCTGCCTGGCTACCGGTACTTCCTGCCTGGTTACCAGCCAATCAGCTTTTTATTAAACCAATCCAAATGACAATTCCTCACAGTGTACAAAAGGATTGTTCCATAGCAGGCATCATATTAGGATTTGAGAAGAATTTCTTCTCTTTCTACTTTTGTAATAAGTTGGGAAATATTGGCTTTACCCCCACCCCAACCTGCACCAAATGTGGGAGAATTATCAGGGTAAAGCACTTACCCTGAAATTTTCTTCATTAGAAAATTGGGAGGGCTGGATAGATGGCTCAGTGGCTAAGAGCATGGTTTATCATCCACATTGGGCTCACCCCCAGGTAATTCCAGCTCTAGGGGCCTGATGCCCTCTTCTGGCCTCTGTGGGCATTGCACACATGTGGTAGACATACAGACATAAAAAAGGGAAAGTAAATATTTAAAATAAGGAAATAAGTCAGGCGGTGGTGGCACACGCCTTTAATTCCAGCACTTGGGAAGCAGAACTAGGCCGATCTCTGTGAGTTTGAAGGCAGCCTGTTCTACAGAGTGAGCTCCAGGACAGCCCAGGCTACATAGAGAAACCCTGTCTCAAAAACAAAAATAAAAACAAAGAAACAAAAAAAAAGCAAATTCAATTTTATTATCTGACCCACCACAATCCAACTTTTATCTGTCAATATGATACGTTGTAGTACCTGAAGAATTTGTTCATTTATTCAAATTGTCATATTCTTTGATACACTGTACTTAAAAGCATCCCATTTTTTGATGTTGTGAATTTTCTTGACATTGTAAAGATATCAGTCCCCTTTAAAATTATTGATGTCAACAGTTTGGCTTTTGTCTCTTTTATTTCTTATTACTCCTGCTAGGGTCTAGCATTTCATTTACTTTAAAAACCCATTGGTTTTATTTTTAATTATGTGTCTGTGTGTGTGTGCATGAGTGCAGGTATCCACAGAGGCCAGAAGGAGTCACTGGATACTCCAGAGCTGGAGTAGCAGGCAGCTGGGAGCCACCCTCCACAGTCCTAGGACCTGAATCAGGGTTCTCTGAAAGATCAGGAAGCACTCTTAATTGATGAGCTAATTGTTAGCACCCTGAAAAGGTTTTATTTTATTTTTAATTATGTGTATTGTGTGCCTGTGTGTGTTTGGGTATGTGTACAGGAGTGCCAAGAACTGACTTCAAATTTATTCATTTCTTGATTATGTTTTCTATTAAATTTCTGCTCATATTTTTTCTCTTTTTAAAATTTAAATTAGAAACAAGCTTGTTTTACATGTCAATCCCAGTTCCCTCTCCCGCTGCCCTCCTCCCCTGCCACTACCAATCCCCATCCCAACCCTTTTCTGATCCCCAGGGAGGTTGAGGCCTTCCATGGGGGTTTCTTCAAAGTCTGTCATATCATTTGGAGCAGGGCCTGGACCGTCTCCCGTGTGTCTAGGCTGAGAGAGTATCCCTCTATGTGGAATGGATTCCCAAAGTCCATTCGTGTACCAGGGATAAATTCTGATCCACTACCAGAGGCCCCATAGATTAACCAGACCTCCAAACTGACATCTTCGTTCAGTGGGTCTGGAACAGTCCTATGCTGGTTTCCCAGCTACCAGTCTGGGGTCCATGAGCTTCCCCTTGTCAGGTCAGCTGTTTCTGTGGGTTTCTCCAGCCTGGTGACCCCATTTGCTCATCACTCCTCCCTCTCTGCAACTGGATTCCAGAGTTCAGCTCCGTGTTTAGCTGTGGGTGTCTGCTTCTGCTTCCATCACCTCTGGATAGAGGCTCCAGGATGGCGTTTAAGTCAGTCATCAATCTCATTATCAGAGAAGGGTATTTAAGGAAGCTTCTCCACTATTGCTTAGATTGTTAGTTGGGGTCAACCTTGTAGATCTCTGGACATTTCCCTAGTGCCAGATTCCTCTTTAAGCCTCTAATGTCTCCCTCTATTCTGGCATCTCTTTCCTTGCTCTCCTCTATTCTTCCTCTGACTCCATCTTCCTGCTCTCATGCCCTCCTCTCCCCCCTCTTCCCCCCCTCTCTTTCTCCTAACTCCTTCTTCCCTCCCCCCATGCTACCAATTAGCTCAGGAGATCTTGTCCCTTTCCCCTTCTCCGGGGGACCATGTATGCCTCTCTTAGGGTCCTCCCTGTTTCCTAGCTTCTCTGGCTGTGTGGATTGTAGGCTGGTAATCCTTTGATCTACGTCTAAAATCCATATATGAGTGAGTACATACCATGTTTGTATTTTTGTTTTTTCGAGACAGGGTTCCATGTTTGTCTTTTTGTGACTGGGTTACCTCACTCAGGATGGTTTCTTCTTGTTCCATCCATTTGCTTGCGAATTTCAAGATTCCATTGTTTTTTTTCCCTGCTGAGTAGTACTCCATTGTGTAAATGTACCATATTTTCTCCATTCATTCTTCAGTTGAGGGGCATCTAGGTTGCTTCCAGGTTCTGGCTATTACAAATAATGCTGCTATGAACATAGTTGAACAGATGCCCTTGTTCTGGGAATGTGCTTCTTTTGGGTATATGTCTAATAGTGGAATTGCTGAATCTTGTGGTAGACTCATTCCGATTTTCCTTAGGAACAGCCATACTGATTTCCAAAGTCGCTGTACAAGTTGGCACTCCCACCAGCAGTGGAGGAGTGTTCCCCTTTCTCCACATCTTCTCCAACATAAACTGTCATTGGTGTTTTTGATTTTAGCCATTCTGACAGGAGTAAGATGGTATCTCAAAGTTGTTTTGATTTGCATTTGGCTGATGGCTAAGGATGTTGAACACTTTCTTAAGTGTCTATCAGCCATTTTAGATTTCTGTATTGAGAATTCTCTATTTAGTTCTGTACCCCACTTTGTAATTGGATTATTTGGTGTTTTGGTGACTAGCTTCTTGAGTTCTTTGTATATTTTGGAAACCAGTCTTCTGTGAGATGTGGGGTTGGTGAATATCTTTTCCAATTCTGTGGGCAGCTGTTTTGTCTTGTTGACTGTTTCCTTTGCCTTACAGAAGCTTCTCAGTTTCAGGAGATCTCATTTATTAATTGTCAATTTCAGTGTCTGTGCTACAGTGTCTGTGCTACTGAAATTGTCAATTTCAGTGTCTGTGTTCAGGAAGCGGTCTCCTGTACCAATTCGTTCAAGGGTACTTCTCACTCTCTCTTCTAAGAGGTCAGTGTAGCTGGATTCATGAGAGAGAGAGAGAGAGAGAGAGAGAGAGAGAGAGAGAGAGAGAGAGAGAGAGTGTTTGCCTCCCATGGGCTGTAAGAGCGCTACACTATGGATGCACGATGCAATGCCCAGCTTTATGTGTGTTCTAGGGATTTGAACTGAGATCCTCACACTCCAGTAGCAACCACTTTACCTACTGAGCCGTCTCCCAGCCTCTGGCGGCTTCCCTGTAAGCGCTGAATTAGCGAGTATCCCGCTGAGTTTGGTATATTGCAGTTTAGCTTTTATTTCATTTGTCTATTTTCTTTTTACATTTCAAACATTTGATTTTGTATTTCTTTCACACTTTTTTCATCAGAGACTTCCCTTTCTAAATCTGTTTTAAGAGCCAACTTTTGTTTTACTGTTTTTATTTATTGATTTCATCTGGTATCTTTCTTATTTTCTTTCTTTGGTGTTTTACTTTGGGATAGGGTCTCAGTTGACCCAGGCTGGCCTTGAGATTGTGGTGGTCCTCTTGCTTCACTTTCCCGAGTGCCATGATCATAGGTGTGAGGGCATCTGTTACTTCGTCATGTTAATTATTTCTCCATGTTCTGTAGTTTCTTTTCATCTTTGGGAACTAGACACTGAGTTCATTAACTGACAGACTTTCTTCAACCAATATGTGCTTTGTTATGTATAAACTCAGAATACTGCTGTTTCAGTGTCTGCATGCTTTGATAGATAGCATTTTATCATAACGAGGTTAACTTAAAAATTAATTTTTTAAAAGTATTTATTTATTTATTATGTATGTAGTATTCTGCCTACATGCATGCCTGCAGGCCAGAAGAAGGCACCAGATCTCATTACAGGTGGTTGTGAACCACCATGTGGTTGCTGGGAATTGAACTCAGGACCTCTGGAAGAGCAGTCAGTGCTCTTAACCTCTGAGCCATCTCTCCAGCCCCTACAATTAATTTATTACTATTTTTTATCTTACATGTATGAGCGTTTAGCTTGCATGTTTATGTGTGCACCATGTACACACAGTGTCCCCGAGGACAGACTAGGGTGTTGGATCCCCAGGGACTGGAGTTTTAGGTGGTTGTGAGCCCGCACTGACTTGCTAGGGACTGAACCTGGGTCCTCTGGAAGAGCAGCCAGTGCTCTTAACCACTGCCCCATTTTTCCAGCCCTTTTATGCTAATTATAAGAACTCTCTAATCATGTATTGTTGTGGTAGGACAGCTGCTGAGGCAGGAAGAATAGCCCCTTGTTCTCCGTTGGGGGAATCTCAGACTGCGTTTAGAGACATAAGTTCAAATACTCAAACGCATGTCCAATCTGGTACAGGTGTGCATCCTAATCTGTGCCCACAGTTGAAGCAATGATTTAAAAACAGCCCAGAGGGAAGTGCTAGGGGAGATGGCTTAGTCAGTAACTTACTTGTGGCACAAGCAAAACAACCCAAGTTCAGATCCCTAGTAACTACGAACACACACACACACACACACACACACACACACACACACCTTTGAAATCCCTCACCTACTCCCTGTAAAGAAAACCAATAAACATTGGTTTTCCAGCATGAACTTTGGTGGGATTGTGCCTTGGTTTATGTCTGGGACCTTAGGAGGAGGGATAGACTTTGTATCTTTGCTTATGTCTACCCCTGGGAAGGGATTTTAGAAACAAAAAAGTAGCCAGAGAGTGGGATGGAATGAGGAAAAAATGGACTGGGCAATTTTTCCTGATTTGTGGCTGTATTGTTATTCTTTTGTTTAAAAAGAAGAAAAGAGAAATATTGCGACAGACATATTGACTATAAGTTTATTATAAGGGCCGGTAGAATGGGGAGACTAAGAAGAGGAACAGGGTAATGGCTGACCGGCATGGCTGGTCGCCATAGACAGAGCGGGCAAACAGAGAGACGGGGGGGAGAGAGAGAGAGAGAGAGAGAGAGAGAGAGAGAGAGAGAGAGAGAGAGAGAGAGAGAGAGAGAGAGAAAGAGAGAAAGGAGTAAAGGGGCAGGAGCCTATCTTTTAAAGGGGTCCTCTGCACCTGCGTGCAGACTTCTTTCCCATGGAACCTTGGGCTGACCAGGGTATTGCCTGAGTGGATTCCACCAGGTAACAGGGGCAGGCCAGCATAATGCCTGAACCTTTCAGGTATAACTTCCTGGTGTGTTGGGGATGAGGGGGCGGGGTCATCACTGTTGTTAGGACTAGTCAGTGTATGATTGCTTTTAAATCATTGTTTCCCTCAGGTGCCCTTACTGGCTGAACCATCTATCTCACAGGCCAGATTCAGTGGTTTTGTACCATCCAGCATTCAGCTGATTAGATGAAGCCAGTTTGGGTTGTGGAGTATTGATGAATACAAATGGAATGGAAGATAGGTTAATAACTAGTAATTTATTAGGGGATATACTCACACAAGGGAACCAGCAACCGGGTTGGGACCCCAAGCATGTGGGACCCAGAATGTTTCCCAGTGCTGGCTCAGTCTAGAGAGAGACTGTGTGCTGGCTCCCCTTGCTCTTAAACACCCGGCTACATACCTGTAACCACTCCCAAAACGGTGTGCTCTGCAGTACCTGTAATCAGGGTCTCTCTCTACAATTCCCCTTATTAGTCTAAAGAGGATTTAAACTTGAGACAAAGCTAAATTTTGTACAAACTTCCTAATATATGTAAGAGCATACATCATCATAGAGAAAAGACTTTACAGAATAAGACAATGTGTGACAGATTATACATAAGTCACATCATACAAGGATCTGTAACAGTGTAAGTTATCTATAATTAATGATTATAAAGGTGAATCACAAGAAGTCATAATAATCTACTTATGTCACATCCTAACTATATCTATTCCATCTAAACCCTAGGGTCATCTGAAAGAGATGTCCAAGTCTGAACACCTCCTTTCCAAACCCAACCCTAAACAATAGGAAACCAGCCCTAACTAGGTGTATACATTATCCTTATGTCAACAGTGGGGAAACTGAGTGTAGTACTCTATGAGTTACTTCCTGCTGAAATGGGTGGACAATAGCCTCCTGGGGTCTGTAGGAAGAAAATGGTAGAGTAGTGAAAGTCTTGAGTGGATTATCTGCAACACATGCATCCAAGCTGTGTTTGGCAGGAGACACTTGATGGAAGGTTTTGGTTGAAATCCTTATCTTCATTGAAGTCCTTGCCTTGTTTCTAGTTCTTATCTGAAGCTCCCACCCACCTGGGAAGCTAGTGCCTTAGACCCTCCTACATCCAGCTTGGGACCCATCAGTGTATCAGACCCTCTTGCACCAACTAGAAGAGAACCTTGGACCCCTACACACCAGGAAATGAAGAGACACCACCTGCACCCACGGAAGAAGAGATGGGAAGACGACAATATAAGAACACGTCCAACAACCAATATGAAAAACCAATATGACACCACCATAATCTAGGGACTCTACACCTGCAAGACCTGAACGCCCCAACACAAATGAAGCAGAAAAGAACAACCTTAAAAACAACTTCATGCAGATGATAGAGACCCTAAGAGAGGAAAGGAGAAAATACTTCAGAGAAATGGAAGAAAAGACAATCCAAAAGATGCAAGAAAGCAAGATAAGCCAAGAAAATCCTATTAAACAGCTGAAGGAAAATGGTTCAAGACCTGAAAAGGGAAACAGAGACAATAAAGAAAACACAAACCGAGGGAATGCTGGAAATTGAAAAGCTGAGTAAACAATCAGGAACCACAGATGTAAGCATAACCCACAGAATACAAGAGATGGAAGACTGAATGTCTGCCACTGAAGACAAACTAGAGGAAATAAATTCATTAAGCAAAGAAAATCTTAAGTCCAATAAATTCTTAACACAAAATATCCAGGGAATATGGGATACCGTGAAAAGACCAAACCTAAGTATCATAGGTATAGAAGAAGGTGAAGAAACCCAACTCAAAGGTGCAGCAAACATATTCAACAAAATCATAGAAGGAAACTTTCCCAACCTAAAGAAAGACATGCCAATGAAAGTACAAGAAGCCTACGGAACTAGAGTGGACCACAAAAGAAAGTCCCCTCGTCACATAGTAATTAAAACACCAAACATATAGAATAAAGAAAGAATGTTAAGAGCAGAAAAGGAAAAAGACCAAGCAACACAAAGGCAAACCTATCAGAATTACTCAAGACTTCTCCCTGAAAACTCTGAAAGCCAGGTGGACCTGGATAGATATTCTACCAACTGTAAGGGAAATGGATGCCAGCCCAGACTACTCTACCCAGCAAAGCTTACAATCACTATAGATGGAGAAAACATTTTGCACGACAAAACCAGATTCAAAAAATATGTAACCACTAATCCAGCCCTTCAGAAAGTACTAGAAGGAAAATTCCAACCTAAGGAAGTTAACTACACTCCCCAAAACCTAGGCAATAGATAATCCCACTTTACCAAAAGCCAAAAGAAAAACAAGGTAAATCCACACACAATACCTCCAATACAACAAATAAAAACAAACAAGAATAAGCACTCAATGTTCCTTAATTTCCCTCAATATTAATGGTCTTATCTTGCCTATAAAAAGACACAGGCTAACAGAATGGATATGAAGACAGAATTCTGCTGCATATAAGAAACATACCTCAACTTCCAAAACAGACATAACCTCAGAGTAAAGGGTTGGGATAAGATGTTCCAATCAAATGGCCCAGGAAACAAACTGGGATATCTGTCTTAGTATCCAACAAACTAGACTTCAAACTAAAATCAGTCAAATGATATGAAGAAGGTCATTTCATATTCATCACAGGACAAATCCATCAGGTAGAAGTCTCAATTCTAAACATGTATGCCCCAAATAGAAAGTCAACAACGTTCATAAAAGAAATATTATTAAAACTCAAATATGGGGGGCGGTGGTAGAGCACGCCTTTAATCCAAGCACTAGGGAGCCAGAGGCAGGTGGAACTCTGTGATTGGAGACCAGCCTGGTATACAAGAGCTAGTTCCAGGACAGCTTGCAAAGCCACAGAGAAACCCTGTCTCAAAAAACCAAAAAACCAAAAACCAAACAAAAAAACTCAAATCACACATAAGACCTCACATAGTTATAGTGGGAGACTTCAACACCCCACTCTCACCATTGGACAGAATCACTAGACAGAAAGTTAACAAAGAGACAAAGGAACTAACAGAAGTTATGACCCAATTGGGATTAACAGAAGTCTATAGAGCATTCCATCCAAACACAAAAGAACTTACGTTCCTTTCAGCATCACATGAAACATTCTCTAAAATAGTCCACATACTTGGCAAAATAGCAAACCTCAACAGGTATCAAATTCCCTGTGTCATATCAGATCTCCATGCTTTAAAATTAGAAGTCACGAACAACACAAATTATAGAAAACCTACCAACTCATGGAAATTGAACAACACACAATTGCAGCATTCCTGGGTCAATGAAGAAATAAAGAGAAATTAAAGACTTCCTAGAATTCAATGAAAATGAAGACACAACATACCCAAACTTATGGGACACTTTGAAAGCAGTACTAAGAGGAAAGCTCCTAGCTCTAAGTCCTCACATGTAGAAACTAGAGAGTTGACATCACAACTGAAAGCTCTAGAACAAATGGAAGCTAAATTGGAGGAGTAGACACCAGGAAATAATCAAACTGAGGACAGAAATCAATGAAGTCAAAACAAGGAAAACAATTCAAAGAATCAATATAACAAAGAATTGGTTCTTTGAGAAAATTAACAAGATAGACAAACTTTATCCAAACTAATCAAAAAGCAGAGAGAGAACATGCAAATTAACAAAATCAGAAATGAAAAGGGGGATATAACAACCAACATGGAGGAAATCCAGAGAATCTTCAGGTCATTTTGAAAACCTTTACTCCCCAAATTGGAAAATTTAAAGGAGTGAACAATTTCCTAGATAGTTATCACTTATCAAAATTAAATCAAGTACAGATGAGCAACTTTAACAGGCCTATAGCCCCTAAGGAAATAGAAGCAGTTGTCAAAAGTCTCCCATCCAAAAAAAGCCCAGGGCCAGATGGTTTCAGGGCAGAATTCTACCAGAAATTCAAAGAAGAGCTAATACCAATACTCCTCAAATTGTTCCACACAATAGAAGCTGTAGGTTCCCTGCCAAACTCTTTTTATGAGTCTACAATTACCTTGGTACCTAAGCCACACAAAGCCACAACTAAGAAAGAGAACTACAGACCAATATTCCTCATGAACATAGATGCAAAAATACTCAATACAATGCTGGCAAACCGAAGCCAAGAACATATCAGAAAAAACATCCACCATGATCAAGCAGGCTTAATCGCTGGGATGCAGGGTTGGTTCAACATATGAAAATCCAGCAATGTAATCCACCACATAAACACACCAAATAAGAAAAACCACATGATCATCTCACTAGATGCTGAAAAAGCCTTTGACAAAAACCAACAACCCTTCATGATAAAGGTCCTGGAGAGATCAGGGATAACAGGAACATACCTAAACATAATAAAAGCACTATACAGCACAACAACAGCCAACATCAAACTAAATGGAGAGAACCTCAATGCAATTCCTCTGAAATCAGGAACAAGACAAGGCTGTCCACTCTCTCCATATCTATTCCATATGGTACTTGAAGTACTAGCTAGAGCAACAAGACAGCAAAAGGAGATCAAGGGAATACAAATTGGAACGTAAGAGGTCAAACTTTCACTGTTTGCAGATGATATGATGGTTTACATAAGTGACCTGAAAAACTCTACCAGGGAACTCATACAACTGATAAACACCTCCAGCAAAATGGCAGGATACAAGATTAACTCAAAAAAGTCAGGAGCCCTACCATATAGTGAAGATAAATGGGCTGAGAAAGAAATCAGGGAAACATTACCCTTTACAATAGCCACAAACAACATAAAATACCTTGGGGTAATGCTATCCAAACAAGGAAGTCCTGTATAGCAAGAACTTTGAGTCTTTAAAGAAAGAAATTAAAGAAGATACCTGAATGTGGAAAGATTTCCCATGCTCTTGGATAGGTAGGATCAAGATAGTAAAACTGGCAATCTTGCCAAAAGCAATTTACAGATTCAATGCAATCCCCATCAAAATCCCAGCACAATTCTTCACTGACCTTGAAAGAACAATACTCAATTTTATATGGAGAAAGAAAAGACCCAGGATAGCCAAAACAACCTGTACAATAAAGGAACTTCTGGAGGCATAGCCATCCCTGAGTTCAAGCTCTTATAGAGCTATAGTCCTGAAGAAACCTTGGTAGTAGAACAAAAATAGACAGGTAGACCAATGCAATTGAAATGAAAACTCTGATACTAATCCACAATCCTATGAACACCTGATTTTTGACAAGGAAACTAAAGATATACAATGGAATAAAGAAAGCATCTTCAACAAATGGTGCTGGCATAACTGGATGCTGGCATGTAGAAGACTGTAGATAGATCCATGTCTATTGCTATGCATAAAACTTATGTCTAAATGGATCAAAGACCTCAACATAAATCCAGCCACACTGAGCCTCTTAGAAGAGAAAGTGGGAAGTACCCTTGAAGGAATTGGTACAGGAGATAGTTTCCTGAACATAACACCTGTAGCACAGACACTGAGATCGACAATTAATAAATGAGACCTCCTGAAACTGAGAAGCTTCTGTAAGGCAAAGGACACACTCAGCAAGACAAAACAGCAGCCCACAGAATGGGAAAAGATATCCACCAACCCCATATTCGACAGAGGTCTGATCTCCAAAATTTACAAAGAACTCAAGAAGCTTGTTTCCAGAACACCTAATAATCCAATTAAAAAGTGGGGGTACAGAGCTGAATAGAAAATTCTCCACAGAGGAATCTAAAATGGCTGAAAGAGACATAAGAAAGTGCTCAACATTCTTAGCCATCAGGGAAATGCAAATCAAAACAACTCTGAGATACCATCTTGTTTTTGTCAGATTGGCTAAAATAAAAAAACACCAATGATAACTTTTGCTGGAGAGGATGTGGAGAAAGGGGAACACTTGTCCACTGCTGGTGGGAGTGACAACTTGTACAGGCACTTTGGAAATCAGTATTGTGATTTCTCAGGAAAATGGGAAACAGTATACCACTAGATCCAGAAATTCCACTCTTAGGCATATGCCCAAAAGATTCACATTCATACAACAAAGACATCGTTCCACTATGTTCATAGCAAAATTATTTGTAATAGCCAGAACCTGGAAGCAACCTAGATGTCCCTCAACTGAAGAATGGATAGAGAAATTGTGGTCCATTTACACAATGGAGTACTACACAGCAGAAAACAATGGAATCTTGAAATTTGCAGGAAAATGGATGGAACTAGGAGAAACCAATCTGATCGAGGTAACCCAGTCACAAAAAGACAAACATGGCATGTACTCACTCATATGTGGATTTTACACGTAGAACAAAGGATTACCATCCTACAATCCACACCACCAGAGTAGCTAGGAAACAAAGAAGACTGTAAAAGAGACATACATGGTTCCCCGGAGAAGGGGAAAGGGACAAGATCTCCTGAGCAAATTGGGAGCATGGTGGGAGGGGAGAGGGAGCTAGGAAAGGGGAGAAGAGGAGGGTTGAGGAGGACATAAGGGAGCAGGAAGTTTGTATTGGGGGAAGAATAGAGAAGAGTAAGATAAGAGATACCATCAGAGAGAGAGCCATATTGGTTTAAAGAGAAATCAGGCACTAGGGAAATGGCCAGAGATCTACAAGGATGACACCACCTAACCATTTAAGCAACAGTGGAGAGGCTACCTTAAATTCCACCCCCCCTCCCCGATAATAAGATTGATGACTGACTTATATACCATCCTAGAGCCTTCATCCAGTAGGTAAACACTGAACTGAACGGGAATCCAGTTGCAGAGAAGGAGGAGTGATGAGGAAAGGGGTCAAGACCACACTTTTGAAACCCACAGAAAAAGCTGCCCTGAACAAGGGGGAGCTCTTGGCCCCCAGACTGATCCCTGGGAAACCAGCATAGGACTGACCCAGACCCCATGAATGTGGGTGTCAGTGAGGAGGCCTCGGAAATCTATGGGGCCTCCTGTAGTAGATCAGTACTTATCCCTAGCTTAGGAATGGACTCTGTGACCCTTTCACATAGAGGGCTGCTCTCTGAGTCTAGGCACACATGGGAGGACCTAGGCCCTATCCTAAATGATATGACAGACTTGAAGACCCCCATGGGAGCCCTCACTCTTCCTGGAAAGCCTAAATGGGTAGTGTGTTAGTGGGGGGCAAGGGAGTAGGTGGGAGACAGAGCATGGGGATTGACATGTAAAACAATCTTGATTCTAATTTAAATAAAAAGTAAAAAAGAAAGCTTAGTGTTGATAAAGCATTATGTAACCTGTATTTGTGGTTTTTGGTTCCCTCGGCCTGTTTATGGAGCATTTCTTTTAGAGTTCCTTTAGATCTCTCTACTACTGCTTGTCCTGTGGGACTGTGTGGTATACCAGTTACATGCTTCATGTTATAATGTTTGAAAAACTGTTCCAATTTGGTGGAGACATATGCTGGAGCATTGCCAATTTTTATTTGTGCATTTATACTCATAAATGCCATTACATCTAACTGGTGGGTCATAACAGAATTTGCCTTTTCAGAGCAAACGGTAGTAGCCCATTGAAAGCCTGAAAATGTGTTTATAGTATGATGTAGATATTTTAAATGTCCAAATTCTAGAAAGTGAAAGACCTCCATCTGCCAGATTCATTTCTCTGAATGTCCTTTGGATTACAGCCTGCTGGTAATGGAGCTTGATTATAGAACTAACAGGTAAGGCAGTTTCTTATTATCTTGTTGGCTTGTTTCCAAGTGATGGAGAAATCATTTATTAAACCTTTGCTATTTACATGGTGTTTCTTATTAAATTCTGAGGCATCTAGCAGGCTTCCTATTAATAAATAATCAATCTTGTCATTGTCCTGTGCATTGGGCCTGGCAGATTCAACACATGATTTTTGAAGTCCCAGACATTCAGCGGAGAGCACACTCCTTCCTTTGAGCATTGATATTTCAGTGATGACTGCATACATGAATTTGTTTTATGTTTGCTCCATCAGGACTGGCCCTGATGGTGGAAATATGGAATCTGAATGTAGCAATAGAAGCAACAAAGGCCCTCTACGGGGTTGGCCATCCTTGGCACCCCAAATAGAAAACACTCATCCGGTGATTTGGGGAGGCAGCCCAGGAATTCATGTGCTATATATTGAATGAAAAGATTGATAACCAGGTGAAATCAGCCACAAACCTCTAGGCAGAGAAGGGTCTGTCAAAGGGGGAGGCTCAGGACAGCTGTGTGAATAACAGGTCCAGAGAGGAGCTGGCTGTGTGCTGTGACTTGTTAGCCACCCTCTCAGAACCTGTCTCCTTTACAGGGGACAGCTGTGGGGGTTGGGTTCCTGACATTTTCACAAGCAGTGTACCCCAGTGTTCCTGGTGTAGCTGTAGGAAACAAGGGGCTCCCACAGGTCTTCAGATAAGGCATCTCTCTCTGCCTCTTTGGTATTTGGAGATACGTGGGTTTTTATTTGTTAATTTATTTATTTTTAATCGGGGAAGTATATCAGGGTTCCTGCACTGTCTGAGCCTCCACTCTCTCTGCAGCATTGCTGAATTTGCAGCTCTGAGATCTCTGGGTCCACAGGAATTCTTCCCATAAGGTCATGTGTGGTGTCTAAACACACACACACACACACACACACACACACACACACACACACACACACACACACACACAGACGTCCCACTAGGCAAGCCTGACTTTTGTTGTGCCAGCATTTTGGAACCTACTCACTGGTTCCCAAATAGCCGTGGCTGTGCCCTGCTGTCTTCTGACTAAGACAGCCCCCCCCTTTCTGCATCCTTCTACTCTATTTTTCCATCCCCCCAGTACCTATCAGGACACTATATATGGAGTGCTGTGTTTGCAAAGCTGAAGTTTGGATGTGGCCCTGAACACTGGACAAGGTCCCCCAGCGCTATATCTAGTTGCAGGACTTTGAAATTCTGGGATTACGGAGCCATGCCAAAGGCTCTTCCGGTGTCACGTGGCCCCATTCCAGCAGTGGTCCCATAGAAGCGTCATACCTGGCTCAGGACTTCTGTCACAAGGACAAAAGCATGTGCATTTGCTGGACCCCTCTTTGGACTCACCCATACAGCTCACATGTGGGTGGAGCATCTTAGGAAGGAAGCTCTTCTCTGAAATGGCCTACACAGTGTCTGGAGTTAGCACAGGGCGGCCATTCCTGGCGATGAGCATGTGGACACTGGGGTGATGGTGGTGGAAAGAAAAGTTGGGGCTCAGCGTGTTCCCCGGGGAACACAAAGATTTTACTCTGTGTCTCAAAACACTGTGCTCCAGAATTTCATATTAACATTTGGCGTCTTAGACAGGGGTGGAATTTGCTGGAATATGAACTTAACCAGAATGCTCATAGGGCAAACAGCAAACAGCAAACAACAGGACAACATGGAGGCAGGAGCGCGGTCTGATCCCTCTGCTAGGTGTCACTGAATGATTTTTAAATGTCATTTTCGCCCATATTAAACAGCAACATCAAATACTCCACAAGTGTTTGGGAGGATGGAGTTCACACTGCCAACAAGCTGGCAGCAGGGGCTCTCATGAAGTCAGTAATGGGCATTTTTCTTCAGCCTGGGATGGTAAAAGCAATTGTGATCATTGTGCGCCCTCTGGTGTTCACAGTCTATCATTGCAATTCAGAGAGCCTAACTGGGTCCTCCTCCCCTGCATCCTATCAGACCCCTGTCCTTTCTCCAGGAGGTCTATGCAAGGAAGATGGGCAGGTTATGTCCCACCCTGCCGAGGACCCTTGGGAACACTCTCCTGTCCGAGGTGTCCCCTAGGCTGATGAACAAGGCTTTGAAGAAGACCCAGGCTTTCTGTCTCTGTGTGGACAATAGTGCTGCATGTTGGATTTTCCATTGTTTACACCACTCTCTCTCCTCTCCTCTCCTCTCCTCTTCTCTCTCTCTCTCTCTCTCTCTCTCTCTCTCTCTCTCTCTCTCTCTCTCTCTCTCTCGTCTCTCTCTGTCTCTCTCTCTCTGGTGTGTGATTGTGTGTGTGTGTATGTCTGTGTGTGTGTGTGTGTGTGTGTGTGTGTGTGTGTGTTCCCTGGTTCGTGAATACATGTAAGCTAGAGTTCACTGTTGGATGCCTTCCTCTATCTTTTTCCACCTTACTTTTTGCAAGAGTCTCTCACTGCACTTTCACCTGGTCCTTTGGGTTACAGTGACTGGCCAGAAAGGTCCTGGGATACTCCTGACTCTGCTCAGCCACTGTTGCCTGCCCCACCAGCAACACTGGGGTGCTGGGGCTCTGAACTTAGTTCTCCATGCTTGCACAGCAAACACTGTGGCTCGCTGAGCTGTTTCCCCAGACCCTCATGTTGGGTTTACAAAACCCAGCAGTTGCTATTCCTGTAATTCTTGTAGCTCACACTTTGCCCCTCCACGTCGGTCAGCAGGTATGTGTGTCTGGTCCTGGACTGTGCACATGGCACAGCCAGAAATGATTGTCTAAGCAAATACCACCTTGGGGTCTTCCACTATTTCTCCCTGTAAAAGATCACCCCAGCTGGTCTATCTGACAGGTTATGCCCCTCCTCATAGTGTGGTGGAGAGATTCTGCTCTGAGTGCCCTGCTGGTCCCTGCCCATGGCAGCTCTGCACCAGGCCTTGGGCAGGGACCAGAGTCTGCAGCTGTGGGAAAGACTAGAGCAGGCTCTCTGTTTATGTGGCTACAAGGAAGCCATCACCTCTGCTGGGTAAGGCGTTTAGATATGGCCTATTTGGAGAGGAATGCCCACACCTTTGTAATCCCTCACCTACCCCCTGTAAAGAAAACCAATAAACATTGCTTTCCCAGCAAGAACTTTGGTGGGATTGTGCCTTGGTTTATGTCTGGGACCTTAGGAGGAGGGATAGACTTTGTGTCTTTGCTCATGTCTACCCCTGGGAAGGGATTTTAGCAACAAAAAGGTAGCCAGAGAGTGGGATGGGATGAGGAAGAAATGGACTGGGCAAGTTTTCCATTTGTGGCTGTATATCTTCCTGGTGTGTTGGGGATGAGGGGGCGGGGTCATCATTGTTGTTAGGACTAGTCAGTGTATGTTTGCTTTTAAATCATTGTTTCCCTCAGGTGCCCTTACTGGCTTAACCATCCATTTCACAGGCCAGATTCAGTGGGTTTATCTCATCTAGCCTTCAGCTGATTAGATGAAGCCAGTTTGGGTTGTGGAGTATTGATGAATACAAATGGAATGGCAGATAGGTTAATAACTAGTAATTTATTAGGGGATATACTCACACAAGGGAACCAGTGACAAGGTTGGGACCCCAAGCAGGTGGGACCCAGAATGTTTCCCAGTGCTGGCTCAGTCTAGAGAGAGACCGTGTGCTGGCTCCCCTTGCTCTTAAACACCTGGCTACATACCTGTAACCACTCCCAAAACGGTGTGCTCTGCAGTACCTGTAATCGGGGTCTCTCCCTACAATTCCCCTTATTAGTCTAAAGAGGATTTAAACTTGAGACAAAGCTAAATTTTGTACAAACTTCCTAACATATGTAAGAGCATACATCATCGTAGAGAAAAGACTTTACTAACAAGACAATGTGTGACAGATTATACATTAGTCACATCATACAAGGATCTGTAACAGTGTAAGTTATCTATAATTAATGATTATAAAGGGGAATCACAAGAAGACATAACAATCTACTTATGTCACATCCTAACTATATCTGTTCCATCTAAACCCTAGGGTCATCTGAAAGAGATGTCCAAGCCTGAACAACTCCTTCCAACCCCAACCCAAAACAATAGGAAAACAGCCCAAACTAGGTGTATACATTATCCTTAGTGTCAACAGTGGGGAAAGGGGGTGTAGTATTCTCCGAGTTACTTCCTGCTGAAATGGGTCGACGATAGCCTCCTGGGATCTGTAGGAAGAAAATGTTAGAGTAGTGAAAGTCTTGAGTGGATTATCTGCAACACATGCATCCAGTCTGTGTTTGGCAGGAGACTCTTGATGGAAGTTCTTCGTGAAAGTCCTTATCTTGATTGAAGTCCTTGTGTTGTTTGAAGTTCCTATCTGAAGCTCTGGCCAGAGTGTAATTAGAACATGCCCCATCTCAGCTAGCTGCTTTGGAGTTGTCTGGAGTGATGTAGTCCAATCCGAGTTTAGCGTGGTGATTGTCAGTTCAAGCGCATCCAGTTGGATCCAGTAGAATCCATGAGGTGGGGCCCCATTTTCTTTCCGGAGAGTTGAAAGATTGCTGTTAGGAAATTCCTTGTTCACTGTGGGGAACTTAAACATTAATGGTAGCAGAGAAATTTTAACTTTTATATGTGTGCATACTGGGAAGGGTAACAATAGGGAAAATAATAATTATGAGGGAATGGAGACTTGTAGAGAAAGCACCGAGAATAGACAAAATCACAAATGTTTTCTTATTCTGTGTTACAACAATTGGCTTCTTGACATAGTAAGGAAACTCTGAATTTTATATTTATAACATGCTTGGATTTAGAGGAGGAAAGCCGAATCCAACTCTAAAGCCAGCGTTGGTTTAACTGAATAGAAACTAGGAAATAAAGAGAAATAGATTTTACTGAGATAGAGTTGTAGATTTTACCATATGGCAAATTCCTTTTGTTTGACGGTTCTTTTTTGGATAGCTATCCTCTCTTCCCATTCATTGTCTTTTTGCTTTCTGGAGATGAGTCCTTGTGAAGATAAAAACAAAATACTTCCCTTTCTTTGGGAAGTTCTTTTCTTTCTATCTTTCTTTCTTTCTTTCTTTTTTTGTTGTTTTTTTTTTTGACACAGGGTTTCTCTGTGTAGCTTTGGAGCCTATCCTGGCAATAGCTCTGGAGACCAGGCTGGCCTCGAACTCACAGAGAACAGCCTGCCTCTGTCTCCCGAGTGCTGAGATTAAAGGCATGTGCCACCAATGCTCAGCCTTTGTGAGCTTTCTATACAGTTTATGAGATACACCTTGGTGGATGACCTGTCATTTATCCTCATTGAGAGGTTTTTCTTTTGACTCAAATCTTGATCAACTTTGATGGTATCCAAAGCTTTTCTTTTCCTGGGGAGACAAAGGTGAAGCCCCTTCCCCATTAGCAACACATGGCCTGGTTTCCACACTGAGGTCAATACATCTTTGAAGTATACCAGCTGATTCAGTTCAGAAGTTTTTTCTGTAGTCCAGTGTCTTTCTACAGCTGTTTGTCCTTTCTCATTAGCATTAAGAAAGTTTAGTGTTGCTGGGAACTCCTGTCCTGGGGTCTGCAGGCAGGTTGACTCTGCCCCTGAGGACCAAGCCACCCTGAGTCTGCTGACATCTCTGTGCTAATCCTGCTCCCACCAACCTGGAGAGCAGGTGCCTCAGACCCTCCTACATCCAGCTTGGGACCCATCAGAGTATCAGACCCTCCTGCACCAAAGAGAACTTTGGACCCCTACACACCAGAAAAGGAAGAGACACCACCTGCACCCACTGGAAGAAGATTTGGGAAGACGACAATATAAGAACACGTCCAACAACCAATATGAAAAACCAATATGACACCACCATAATCTAGGGACTCTACACCTGCAAGACCTGAACGCCCCAACACAAATGAAGCAGAAAAGAACAACCTTAAAAACAACTTCATGCAGATGATAGAGACCCTAAGAGAGGAAATGAGAAAATCCTTCAGAGAAATGGAAGAAAAGACAAACCAAAAGACGCAAGAAATCAATATAAGCCAAGAAAATCCAATTAAACAGCTGAAGGAAAATGGTTCAAGACCAGAAAACAGAAATAGAGACAATAAAGGAAACACAAACTCAGGGAATGCTGCAAATAGAAAAGCTGAGTAAACAATCAAGAACCACAGATGCAAGCATAACCAACAGAATACAAAGATGGAAGACAGAATGTCAGTCAATGAAGATAAACTAGAGGAAATAAATTCATTAAGCAAAGAAAACCTTAAGTCCAATAAATTCTTAACACAAAATATCCAGGAAATATGGGATTCCGTGAAAAGACCAAACCTAAGGATAATAGGTATAGAAGAAGGTGAAGAAACCCAACTCAAAGGTGCAGCAAACATATTCAACAAAATCATAGAAGGAAACTTTCCCAACCTAAAGAAAGACATGCCAATGAAAGTACAAGAAGCCTACAGAACACCAACTAGAGTGGATCACAAAAGAAAGTCCCCTCGTCACATAGTAATTAAAACACCAAACATATAGAATAAAGAAAGAATGTTAAGAGCAGAAAGGAAAAAGACCAAGTAACATATAAAGGTAAACCTATCAGAATTACTCAAGACTTCTTCCTGGATTTTCTGAAAGCCAGAGTGGCTAGATATTATACAACTGTAAGGGAAATGGATGCCAGCCCAGACTACTCTACCCAGCAAAGCTTTCAATTACTATAGATGGAGAAAACAAGACATTCTACAACAAAACCAGATTCAAAAAATATGTAACCACTAATCCAGCCCTTCAGAAAGTACTAGAAGGAAAATTCCAACCTAAAGAATTTAACTACACTCCCCAAAACCTAGGCAATAGATAATCCCACTTTACCAAAAGCCAAAAGAAAAAGCAAGGTAAATCCACACACAATACCTCCACCAAAAACAAATAAAAACAAAGAAGAATAAGCACTCAATGGTCCTTAATTTCCTCAATATTAATGGTCTTAAGTGGTCTATAAAATGACACAGGCCAACAGAATGGATATGAAGACAGGATACATCCTTCTGCTGCATATAAGAAACATACCTCAACTTCCAAAACAGACATTACCTCAGAGTAAGGGTTGGGATAAGATATTCCAATCAAATGGACCCAGGAAACAAGCTGGGGTATCTATCTTAGTATCGAACAAATTAGACTTCACACTAAAATCAAACAAAAGAAATGAAGAAGGTCATTTCATATTCATCACAGGACAAATCCATCAGGTAGAAGTCTCAATTCTAAACATGTATGCCACAAATACAAAGGCGACAACGTTTGTAAAAGAAACATTATTAAAACTCAAATCACCAGGGGCAGTGGTGGTGCACACCTTTAATCCCAGCACTGGGGAGGCAGAGGCTGGCAGATCTCTGTGAGTTCGAGAGCAGCCTGGTCTACAAGAGCTAGTTCCAGGACAGCCTCCAAAGCCACAGAGAAAACCTGTCTCAAAAAACAAACAACAAACAACAAAAAACTTGAAATCACAAATAAGACCTTCCACAATTATAGTGGGAGACTTTAACACCCCATTCTCACCATTGTACAGGACCACCAGACAGAAAGTTAACAAAGAGACAAAGGAACTAACAGATGTTATGAACCAATTGGGATTAACAGAAGTCTATAGAACATTCCATCCAAACACAAAAGAACTAACCTTCCTTTCAGCACCACATAGAACATTCTCTAAAATAGTCCACATACTTGTCAAAATAGCAAACCTCAACAGGTATCAAAAAATTCCCTGTGTCTTATAAGACCACCAAGCTTTGTAATTAGAATTAAAGAACCACACAAATTACAGAAAACCTACCAACTCATGGAAATTGAACAACACACAATTGCAGCATTCCTGGGTCAACGAAGAAATAAAGAGAATTTAAAGACTTCCTAGAATTCAATGAAAATGAAGACACAATATATCCAAACTTATGCCATACTTTGAAAGCAGTACTAAGAAGAAAGTTCATAGCTCTAAGTGCTCCAATGAAGAAACTAGAGAGTTGACATCACAACTGAAAGCTCTAGAACAAATGGAAGCTAAATTGGAGGAGTAGACACCAGGAAATAATCAAACTGAGGACAGAAATCAATGAAGTCAAAACAAAGAAAACAATTCAAAGAATCAATGTAACAAAGAGTTGATTCTTCGAGAAAATCAACAAGATAGACAAACCTTTATCCAAACTAATCAAAAGGCAGAGAGAGATCATGCAAATTAACAAAATCAGAAATGAAAAAGAGGAACATAACAGCCAACATTGAAGATATACAGAGAATCTTCAGGTCATACTTTGAAAATTGTACTCCTTAAAATTGGAAAATTTAAAGGAAATGAACAATTTCTTGGATAGATATCACTTATCCACATTAAATCAAGTACAGATAAGCAACTTTAACAGGCCTATAGCCCCTAAGGAAATAGAAGCAGTGGTCAAAAGTCTCCCATCCAAAAAAAGCCCAGGGCCAGATGGTTTCAGGGCAGAATTCTACCAGAAATTCAAAGAAGAGCTAATACCAATACTCCTCAAATTGTTCCACACAATAGAAGCTGTAGGTTCCCTGCCAAACTCTTTTTATGAGTCTATAATTGCCTTGGTACCTAAGCCACACAAAGACACAACTAAGAAAGAGAACTACAGACCAATATTCCTCATGAACATAGATGCAAAAATACTCAATACAATGCTGGCAAATAAAATCTAAGAACACATCAGAAAAATCATCCACCATGATCAAGCAGGCTTCATCCCTGGGATGCAGGGTTGGTTCAACATATGAAAATCCAGCAATGTAATCCACCACATAAACACACCAAATAAGAAAAACCACATGATCATCTCACTAGATGCTGAAAAAGCCTTTGACAAAATCCAACTTCCTTTCATGATAAAGGTCCTGGTGAGATCAGGAATAACAGGAACATACCTAAACATAATAAAAGCACTATACAGCACAACAACAGCCAACATCAAACTAAATGGAGAGAAACTCAACACAATTCTTCTGAAATCAGGAACAAGACAAGGCTGTCCACTCTCTCCATACCTCTTCCATATGGTACTTGAAGTACTAGCTAGAGCAACAAGACAGCAAAAGGAGATCAAGGGAATACAAATTGGAACGGAAGAGGTCAAACTTTCACTGTTTGCAGATGATATGATGGTTTACATAAGTGACCTGAAAAACTCTACCAGGGAACTCCTACAACTGATGAACACCTTCAGCAAAATGGCAGGATACAAGATTAACTCAAAAAAATCAGTAGCCCTACTATATATAGACAATAAGTGGGCTGAGAAAGAGATCAGAGAAAAATCACCCTTTATAATAGCCATAAACAACATAAAATTTCTTGGGGTAACACTAACGGAACAAGTAAAAGACCTGCATAGCAAGAATTTTGAGTCTTTAAAGAAAGAAATTAAAGAAGATACCAGAATATGGAAAGATTTCCCATGCTCCTGGATAGGTAGGATCAACATAGTAAAACTGGCAATCTTGCCAAAAGCAATTTACAGATTCAATGCAATCCCCATCAAAATCCCAGCACAATTCTTCACTGACCTTGAAAGAACAATACTCAACTTTATGGAGAAACAATAGACCCAGGATAGCCAAACCAACCCTGTACAATGAAGGAAATTCTTGAGGCATCGTCATTCCTGAGTTCAAGCTCTCTTATAGAGCTATAGTCCTGAAAACAGCTTGGTACTGAAACAAAAATAGACAGGTAGACCAATGCAATTGAATAGAAAACCCTGATACTAATCCACAAACATATTAACACCTACTTTTTGACAAAGAAACTAAAGATATACAATGGAATAAAGAAAGCATCTTCAACAAATGGTGCTGGCATAACTGGATGCTGGCATGTAGAAGACTGTAGAGAGATCCATGTCTATTGCTATGCATAAAACTTAAGTCCAAATGGATCAAAGACCTCAACATAAATCCAGCCACACTGAGCCTCTTAGAAGAGAAAGTGGGAAGTACCCTTGAAGGAATTGGTACAGGAGATAGTTTCCTGAAAATTACACCTGTAGCATAGACACTGAGATCGACAATTAATAAATGGGACCTCCTGAAACTGAGAAGCTTCTGTAAGGCAAAGGACACAGTCAGCAAGACAAAACAGCAGCCCACAGAATGGGAAAAGATATCCACCAACCCCATATTCGATAGAGGTCTGATCTCCAAAATTTACAAACAACTCAAGAAGCTTGTTTCCAAAACACCTAATAATTCAATTAAAAAGTGGGAGATACGGAGCTAAATATGAAATTCTCAACAGAGAAATCTAAAATGGCTGAAAGACACATAAGAAAGTGCTCAACATTCTTAGCCATCAGGGAAATGCAAATCAAAACAATTATGAGATACCATCTTGTTTTGCCAGATTAGGTAAAATAAAAAACAGCAATGATAACTTTTGCTGGAGAGGATGTGGAGAAAGGGGAACACTTGTCCAGTGCTGGTGGGAGTGCCAACTTGTACAGCCACTTTACAATTCAGTATGGTGCTTCCTCAGGAAAATGGGAATGAGTCTACCACTAGATCCAGAAATTCCTCTCTTAGGCACATACCCAAAAGATTCACATTCATACAACAAAGGCATCTGTTCAACTATGTTCATAGCAACATTATTTGTAATAGCCAGTACCTGGAAGCAACCTAGATGCCCCTCAACTGAAGAATGGATAGAGAAATTGTGGTCCATTTACACAATGGAGTACTACTCAGCGGAAAAAACAATGGAATCTTGATATTTGCAGGAAAATGGATGGAACTAGGAGAAACCATTCTGATCGTGGTAACTTAGTCACAAAAGACAAACATGGCATGTACTCACTCATATATGGATTTTACACCTAGAACAAAGATTGCCAGCCTATAATCCACACCACCAGAGAAGCTAGGAAACAAAGAGGACTCTAAGAGAGACATACATGGTTCCCCAGAGAAGGGGAAAGGGACAAGATCTACTGAGCAAATTGGGAGCATGGGGGGAGGGGAGAGGGAACTAGGAAAGGGGAGAGGAGGAGGTTTGAGGAGGACATAAGGGCGCAGGATGTTTGTATAGGGGGAACAATATTGGAGAGCAAGATAAGCGATACCATCAGAGAGAGAGCCATATTGGTTTAAAGAGGAATCAGGCACTACGGAAATGGTGGGAGATCTACAAGTATGACACCACCTAACCATTTAAGCAACAGTGGAGAGGCTACCTTAAATTCCTCTCCCTTGATAATGAGATTAACGACTGACTTATATACCATCCTAGAGCCTTCATCCACCAGCTAAACACTGAACTGAATTGGAATCCAGTTGCAAAGAAGGAGGAGTGATGAGAAGGGGTCAAGACCACACTGATGAAACCCTCAGAAACAGCTGACCTGAACAAGGGGGAGCTCTTGGCCCCCAGACTGATCACTGGGAAACCAGCATAGGACTGATCCAGACCCCATGAATGTGGGTGTCAGTGAGGAGGCCTCAGAAATCTATGGGCCCTCCTGTAGTGGATCAGTACTTATCCTAGCATAGGAATGGACTCTGGGAACCTTTCACATAGAGGGCTGCTCTCTCATTCTAGACCCACACGGGAGGACCTAGGCCCTATCCCAAAGTATATGACAGATTCTGAAGACCCCCATGGAAGGCCTCACTCTCCCTGGGAGGCCTAGGTAGTGTGTTAGTGGGGGACAGGGGAGGAGGGGTGAAAGAGAGAATGGGGAGTGACATGTAAAACCATCTTGATTCTAATTTAAATAAAAAGGAAAAAAGAAAGCTTAGTGTTAATAAAGCATTATGTAACCTGTGTTTGGGGTTTTTGGTTCCCTCTGCCTGTTTATGTAGCATTTCTTTTAGAGTTCCTTGAGATCTCTCTACTACTGCTTGTCCTGTGGGACTGTGTGGTATACCAGCTACATGCTTTTTGCTATAATGCTTGAAAAACTGTTCCAATTTGGTGGAGATATATGATGGAGCATTGTCAGTTTTTATTTGTGCATTTATACTCATAAAGGCCATTACCTCTAACTGGTGGGTCATAACAGAATCTGCTTTTTCAGAGCTAAGGGCAGTAGCCCTTTGAAGCCTGAAAATGTGTCTATAGTATGATGAAGATATTTTAAATTTCCAAATTCTAGAAAGTGAAAGACATCCATCTGCCAGACCTCATTTCTCTGAATGTCCTTTGGATTACAGCCCATTGGTAATGGAGCTTGATTATAGAACTAACAGGTAGGACAGTTTCTTACTATCTTGCTGGCTTTTTGCCAAGTGATGGAGAAATCCTCTTTTAAACCTTTGCTATTTAATGGTGTTTCTTATGAAATTCTGAGGAGTCTAGCATGCTTCCTTTTCATAAATGATCAATCTTGTGATTTTCTTGTGCATTGGGCCTGGCAGATTCAACACATGATTTTTGAGGCCTAGACATTCAGCAGAGAGCACACTCCTTCCTTTGAGCATTGATATTTCTGTGATGAGGGCATACATGTATTTGTTTTATGTTTGCTCCAGGATGAGATGATGGAAATATGGAGTCCTAAAGCAGCAATAGAAGCATGAGAGTCCTTCCATAGGGGGAGCACCTTCAGGTGATTTGGGGAGGGAGTCCAGGGTCTCAGGTGCTAAATATTGAATGAGAAGGTTGATAACCAGGTGAAATCAGCCACAACCCATCTAGGCAGAGAAGGGTCTGTCAAAGGGGAGGCTCAGGACAGCTGTATGAAGAACAGGTCCAGGGAAGGATCCTGGCTGTGTGCTGTGATGTGTTAGCCACGCTCACAGAACCTGTCTCCTTTACAGGGCACAGCTGTGGGTGTTGGGTTCCTGACATTGTCCCAGGCAGTATACCCCAGTGTTCCTGGTGTAGCTTTAGGAAACAAGGGGCTCCCACAGCTCTTCAGCTTAGGCATCTCTCTCTGCCTCTTTGGTGTTTGGAGCTACTTGAGTTTTTATTTGTTTATTTATTTATTTTTAATTGGTGAAGGATATTGGGGTTCCTGCACTGTCTGAGCCTCCACTCTCTCTGCATTATTGTGGAATTTGCAGCTCTGAGCTTTCTTGGTCCACAGCCCTCCATAGCTACAGTGTAAACCCCAATCCTTCCCCTAAGATCTTGTGGCATCTAAACACACACACACACACACACACACACACACACACACACACAGAGAGAGAGAGAGAGAGAGAGAGAGAGAGAGAGAGAGAGAGAGAGAGAGAGAGAGAGAGAGACGTCCCACTCTGCAAGCCTGTCTTTAGTTGTGCCATCATTTTGGAACCTACTCACTGGTCCCAAATAGCCGTGGCTGTGCCCTGCTGTCTTCTGACTAAGACACCCCCCTTTCTGTCTCCTTCTCCTCTATTTGTCTATCCCCCCAGTATCTATCAGGACACCATATATGGAGTGCTGTGCTTTGCAAAGCTGAGGTTTGGATGTGGTCCTGAACATTGGACAAGGTCCCCCAGCGCTATATCTAGGTGCAGGAATTTGAGATTCTGGGATGTAGGGAGCCATGCCAAAGGCTTTCTGGTGTCATGTGGCCCCATTCCAGCCTGTGGTCAGGACTTCTGTCACATGGACAAAAGCCTGTGCATTTGCTGGACCCCTCTTTGGACTCACCCCTGCAGCTCACATGTGGGTGGAGCATCTTAGGAAGGAAGCTCTTCTCGGAAATGGCTTACACAGTGTCTGGGGTTGGCCCAGGACAACCATTCCTGGTGATGATCATGTGGACACTGGGGTGATGGTGGTGTTAAGAAAAGTTGGGGCTCAGCGTGTTCCCCGTGGAACACAAAGATTTTACTCTGTGTCTCAGCACACTGTGCTCCAGAATTTCACATTAACATCAGGTGTCTTAGACAGGGGTGGAATTTACTGGAATGTGAACTTAACCAGAATGCTCATAGAGCAAACAGCAAACAGCAGGACTACCTGAGGCAGGAGCAGGGTCTGATCCCTCTGCTAGGTGTCACTGAATGGTTTTTAAACGTCAGTCTTCACCTATATAAAACAGCAACATCAAATACCCAACAAGTGTTTGGTAGGATGGTGTTCACACTGCCAACAAGCTGTCACCAGGGGCTCTCATGAACTCAGTAATGGGTGTTTTTCTTCAGCCTGGGACACTAAAATCAATTGGGATCATTGTTCGCCATCTGGTGTTCACAATCACAGTCAGCATTTCAGAGTGCCTCACTGGGTCCTCCTCCCCTGCATCCTTTCAGCCCCCTGACTTTTCTCAAGGCGGTCTATGCAAGGAAGATGGGCAGGATGCATCCACACCGTCCACTATACTTCCACCCTGCTGAGAATCCTTGAGAACAGTCTCCTGTCCCTGGTGCCCCTTAGGCTGATGAATTAGGCTTTGAAGGAGACTTAGGATTCCTGTCTCTTTGTGGGCAATGGGCTGCATGTTGGATTTTCCATTGTTTACGTGTGTGTGTGTGTGTGTGTGTGTGTGTGTGTGTGTTTACAGGTTCGTGAGCACATGAAAGCTAGAGTTCCTGTTTGATGCCTTCATCTATCTTTTTCCACCTTGCTTTTTGCAATAGTCTCTCACTGCACTTTCACCTGGTCCTTTGGGCTACAGTGACTGGCCAGGAAGGTCCTGGGATCCCTCTGTCTCTGCTCAGCCACTGTTGCCTGCCCCACCAGTAACACTGGGGTGCTGGGGCTCTGAACTTAGTTCTCCATGCTTGCACAGCAAACACTGTGGCTCACTGAGCTGTTTCCCCAGACCCTCATGTTGGGTTTACAAAACCCAGCAGTTGCTATTCCTGCAATTCTTCTAGCTCACACTTTACCCTTCTGCCTTGGTCAGCATGTGTGTGTCTTGTCTTGGACTGGGCACATGGCACATCCAGAAATGATTGTCTAAGCAAATACCACCTTGGGGTCTTCCACTATTTCTCCCTGCAAAAGATCACCCAGCTGGTCTATCTGACAGGTTACGCCCCTCCTCATAGTGTGGTGGAGAGATTCTGCTCTGAGTGCCCTGCTGGTCCTTGCCCATGGCAGCTCTGCACCAGGCCTTGGGCAGGGACCAGAGTCTGCAGCTGTGGGAAAGACTAGAGCAGGCTCTCTGTTTATGTGGCTACAAGGAAGCCATCACCTCTGCTGGGTAAGGCGTTTAGATATGGCCTGTTGGGAGAGGATTGCCCACACCTTTGTAATCCCTCACCTACCCCCTGTAAAGAAAACCAATAAACATTGGTTTCCCAGCATGAACTTTGGTGGGATTGTGCCTTGGTTTATGTCTGGGACCTTAGGAGGAGGGGTTGACTTTGTGTCTTTGCTCATGTCTACCCCTGGGAAGGGATTTTAGCAACAAAAAGGTAGCCAGAGACAGGGAGGGGATGAGGAAGAAATGGACTGGGCATTTTTTCTGGATTTGTGGCTGTATATTTTCCTGGTGTGTTTGGGATGAGGGGGCGGGGTCATCATTGTTGTTAGGACTAGTCAGTGTATGATTGCTTTTAAATCATTGTTTTCCTCAGGTGCCCTTACTGGCTGAAGCATCTATTCCACAGGCCAGATTCAGTGGTTTTTGTCCCATCCACTATTCAACTGATTAGATGAAGCCAGTTTGGGTTGTGGAGTATTGATGAATACAAATGGAATGGAAGATAGGTAATAACTGGTAATTTATTAGGGGATATACTCACACAAGGGAACCAGTGACAAGGTTGGGACCCAAGCAGGTGGGACCCAGAATGTTTCCCAGTGTTGGCTCTGTCTAGATAGAGACCGTGTGCTGGCTCCCCTTGCTCTTATACACCTGGCTACATACCTGTAACCACTCCCAAAACCATGTGCTCTGCAGTACCTGTAACGGGGTCTCTCCCTACAATTCCCCTTTTTAGTCTAAAGAGGATTTAAACTTGAGACAAAGCTAAGTTTTGTACAAAACCTCCTAACATATGTAAGAGCATACATCATCATAGACAGAAGACTTTACAGAGTAAGACAATGTCTAACAGATTAGACATAAGTCACATCATAAAAGGATCTGTAACAGTGTAAGTTATCTATAATTAATGATTATAAAGGGGAATCACAAGAAGTCATAATAATCTACTTATGTCACATCCTAACTATATCTATTCCATCTAAACCCTAGGGTCATCTGAAAGAGATGTCCAAGCCTGAACACCTCCTTCCAAACACAACCCTAAACAATAGGAACCCAGCCCTAAATAGGAGTATACATTATCCTTAGTGTCAACAGTGGGGAAAGGGGGATAGTACTCTCCGAGTTACTTCCTGCTGAAATCGGTCATCATTAGCCTGCTGGGGTCTATAGGAAGAAAATGTTAGAGAAGTGAAAGTCTTGAGTGGATTATCTGCAACACATGCATCCAGTCTGTGTTTGGCGGGACCTCTTGATGGAAGGTCTTGGGGAAAGTCCTTATCTTGATTGAAGTCCTTGTGTTGTTGGAAGCTTCCTATCTGAAGCTCTGGCCAGAGTGTAATTAGAACATGCACCATCTCAGCTAGCGAAAAACCAATTCGTTGTTACATTGATTCTTTGAATTGTTTTCTTTGTTTTGACTTCATTGATTTCTGCCCTCAGTTTGATTATTTCCTGGTGTCTACTCCTCCAATTTAGCTTCCATTTGTTCTAGAGCTTTCAGTTGTGATGTCAACTCTCTAGTTTCTTCATGTGAGTACTTAGAGCTAGGAGCTTTCCTCTTAGCACTGCTTTCAAAGTGTCCCATAAGTTTGGGTATGTTGTGTCTTCATTTTCATTGAATTCTAGGAAGTCTTTAATTTCTCTTTATTTCTTCATTGACCCAGGAATGCTGCAATTGTGTGTTGTTCAATTTCCATGAGTTGGTAGGTTTTCTATAATTTGTGTTGTTCGTGAATTCTAATTTAAAAGCGTGGTGGTCTGATAGGACACAGAGAATTTGAAACCTGTTGAGGTTTGCTATTTTGCCAAGTATGTGGACTATTTTAGAGAATGTTCCATGGGATGCTGAAAGGAACGTAAGTTCTTTTGTGTTTGGATGGAATGTTCTATAGACTTCTGTTAATCCCAATTGGGTCATAACTTCTGTTAGTTCCTTTGTCTCTTTGTTAACTTTCTGTCTGGTGGTCCTGTCCAATGGTGAGAGTGGGGTGTTGAAGTCTCCCACTATAACTATGTGAGGTCTTATTTGTGATTTGAGATTTTTTGTTTGTTTTTTGGTTTTTTGGTTTTTTGAGACAGGGTTTCTCTGTGGCTATGCAAGCTGTCCTGGAACTAGCTCTTGTAGACCAGGCTGGTCTCCACTCACAGAGTTCCACCTGCCTCTGGCTCCCAAGTGTTGGGATTAAAGGCGTGTTCTACCACCGCCCCCCATATTTGAGTTTTAATAATGTTTCTTTTACAAATGTTGGCCCCTTTGTATTTGGGGCATACATGTTTAGAATCGAGACTTCAACCTGATGGATTTGTCCTGTGATGAATATGAAATGACCTTCTTCATCTCTTTTCTTTGATTTTAGTGTGAAGTGTAGTTTGTAGGATACTAAGATAGATTCCCCAGTTTGTTTCCTGGGCCCCTTTGAATGGAACATCTTATCCCAACCCTTTACTCTGAGGTTATGTCAGTTTTGGAAGTTGAGGTATGTTTCTTATATGCAGCAGAAGGATGGATTCTGTCTTCATATCCATTCTGTTAGCCTGTGTGGTTTTATAGGCAAGATAAGACCATTAATATTGAGGAAATTAAGGACCATTGAGTGCTTATTCTTGTTTGTTTTTATTTGTTGTTGGTGGAGGCATTGTGTGTGGATTTACCTTGCTTTTTCTTTTGGCTTTTGGTAAAGTGGGATTATCTATTGCCTAGGTTTTTGGGAGTGTAGTTAACTTCTTTAGGTTGGAATTTTCCTTCTAGTACTTTCTGAAGGGCTGGATTAGTGGTTACATATTTTTTGAATCTGGTTTTGTCGTGGAATGTCTTGTTTTCTCCATCTATAGTGATTGAAAGCTTTGCTGGGTAGAGTAGTCTGGGCTGGCATCCCTGTTCTCTTAGAGTTTATAGAATATCTATCCAGGTCCACCTGGCTTTCAGAGAATCCAGGAAGAAGTCTTGAGTAATTCTGATAGGTTTGCCTTTATATGTTACTTGGTCTTTTTCCTTTTCTGCTCTTAACATTCTTTCTTTATATGTTTGGTGTTTTAATTACTATGTGACGAGGGGACTTTCTTTTGTGATCCACTCTAGTTGGTGTTCTGTAGGCTTCTTGTACTTTCATTGGCATGTCTTTCTTTAGGTTGGGAAAGTTTCCTTCTATGATTTTGTTGAATATGTTTGCTGCACCTTTGAGTTGGGTTTCTTCACCTTCTTCTATACCTATGATCCTTAGGTTTGGTCTTTTCACGGTATCCCATATTCCCTGGATATTTTGTGTTAAGAATTTATTGGACTTAAGATTTTCTTTGCTTAATGAATATATTTCCTCTAGTTTGTCTTCAGTGACTGACATTCTGTCTTCCATCTCTTGTATTCTGTGGGTTATGCTTGCATCTGTGGTTCTTGATTGTTTACTCAGCTTTTCTATTTCCAGCATTCCCTCGGTTTGTGTTTTCTTTATTGTCTCTGTTTCCCTTTTCAGGTCTTGAACCATTTTCCTTCAGCTGTTTAATTGGATTTTCTTGGCTTATCTTGATTTCTTTCATCTTTTGGTTTGTCTTTTCTTCCATTTCTCTGAAGGATTTTCTCATTTCCTCTCTTAGGGTCTCTATCATCTGCATGAAGTTGTTTTTAAGGTTGTTCTTTTCTGCTTCATTTGTGTTGGGACGTTCAGGTCTTGCAGGTGTAGAGTCCCTAGATTATGGTGGTGTCATATTGGTTTTTCATATTGGTTGTTGGACGTGTTCTTATATTGTCGTCTTCCCATCTCTTCTTCCAGTGGGTGCAGGTGGTGTCTCTTCCTTTCCTGGTGTGTTGGGGTCCAAGGTTCTCTTCTGGTTGGTGCAAGAGGGTCAGATACTCTGATGGGTCCCAAGCTGGATGTAGGAGGGTCTGCGGCACTAGCTCCCCAGGTGGGTGGGAGCTTCAGATAAGAACTTTCTCCAGGCGGTCTATGCAAGGAAGATGGGTAGGATGTGTCCACACCGTCCACTCTACTTCCACCCTGCCGAGGACTCTTGGGGACACTCTCCTGTCCCTGGTGTCCCTTAGGCTGATGAATGAAGCTTGAAGAAGACTCAGGCTTCCTGTCTCTGGGTGGGCATTAGGGCTGCATGTTGGATTTTCCATTGTTTACAGACACACACACAGGCAGACACACACAGGCAGACAGACACATACACACAGTCACAGACACACAGTCACAGACACACACACACACACACACACACACACACACACACACACACCAGGGTCTCATGAACAAAGTAATGGGCTTTTTTCTTCAGCTTGAGAATCTAAAAGCAATTGTGATCCTTCGCGCCATCTGGTGTTACATCTATCATTGCATCTCAGAGTGCCTCACTGGGTCTGTTTCCCCTGTGTCATATCAGCCTTCTAGCCTTTGTTCAGGCGGTCTATACAAGGAAGATGCCCAGGATGTGTCCCACCCAGCCGAGGACCCTTGGGAACACCCTCCTGTCCCTGGTGTCCCTTGGCTGATGAACAAGGCTTTGAAGAAGACACAGGCTTCCTGTCTCTGGGTGGACAATGGGCTGCATGTTGGATTTTTCGTTTACACGTCTCTCTCTCTCTCTCTCTCTCTCTCTCTCTCTCTCTCTCTCTCTCTCTCTCTCTCGGGTGTGTGTGTGTGTGTGTGTGTGTGTGTGTGTGTGTGTGTGTGTGTCTGTGTGTCTGTGTGTATGTGTGTGTGTGTGTGTTCCGTGGTTCGTGAGCACATGAAAGTAGAGTTCGCTGTTGGATGCCTTCCCCTATCATTTTCCACCTTAAATTTTGCAAGAGTCTCTCACTGCACTTTCACCTTGTCCTTTGGGCTACAGTGACTGGCCTTCAAGATCCTGGGATCACTCTGTCACTGCTCAGCCACTGTTGCCTGCCCCACCAGTAACACTGGGGTGCTGGGTCTCTGAACTTAGTTCCCCATGCTTGCACAGCAAACACAGTGGCTCGCTGAGCTGTCTCCCCAGACTCTCATGTTGGGTTTACAAAACCCAGCAGCGGCTATTCCTGCAATTCTTATAGCTCACACTTTGGCCCTCCACCTTGGTCAGCAGCTGTGTGTCTGGTCCTGGACTCAGCACATGGCACAACCAGAAATGAGTGTCTAAGCAAATACCACCTTGGGGTCTTCCACTATTTCTCCCTGCAAAAGATCACCCCAGCTGGGCTATCTGACAGGTTATGCCCCTCCTCACAGTGTGGTGGAGAGATTCTGCTCTGAGTGCCCTGCTGGTCCCTGCCCATGGCAGCTCTGCACCAGGCCTTGGGCAGGGACCAGAGTCTGCAGCTGTGGGAAAGACTAGAGCAGGCTCTCTGTTTATGTGGGTACAAGGAAGCCATCACCTCTGCTGGGTAAGGCGTTTAGATATGGCCTGTTGGGAGAGGATTGCCCACACCTTTGTAATCCCTCACCTACCTCCTGTAAAGAAAACCAATAAACATTGGTTTCCCAGCATGAACTTTGGTGGGAATGTGCCTTGGTTTATGTCTGGAACCCTAGGAGGAGTGGTAGACTTTGTGTCTTTGTTTTTGTCTACCCCTGGGGAGGGATTTTAGCAACAAAAAGGTAGCCGGAGAGGGGGATGGGATGAGGAAGAAATGGACTGGGCAATTTTTCTGGATTTGTGGCTGTATATCTTCCTGGTGTGTTGGGGATGAGGGGGGGCGGGGTCATCATTGTTGTTAGGACTAGTCAGTGTATGATTGCTTTTAACTCATTGTTTGCCTCAGGTGCCTTTACTGGCTGAACCATCTATCTCACAGGCCAGATTCAGTGGCTTTGTCTCATGCATCCTTCACCTGATTAGATGAAGCCAGTTTGGGTTGTGGGGGGTGGGGTATTTTGCTGGGGCCTCTGCTTCAATGGATGTCTTATGCAGAAGTACTCTCTGAGATAGCACAGATGAATGTTTAGCCACATGACTGGCACTTTGTGGCTCCTTAACATCTATACATACAATTAATCCCTACCAATGGTAACTGGGGAGATGGCTCTGTGGTTGAAGTACTGCCTGTACAAACATGAGTACTGGAATCCCCCAGCAGGGCAGCTCTCGCCTTGGCGCTCACCAGCCATCCAGTCTAGCCAAACTGGTGAGTTCCACATGCTTTGGGAAACCCTCTCTCAAAAGATACATTGGAGAGTGACTGAAGAAGGTACCCAATGTTGACCTCTGGCCTCCAGAAGCATGAAGGTATGTTTGTGTACTATACACGTATATGGATATACAAATATACACAGAGAAAGGATGAAATAATAACCCTGCCCTGTTACAGGGTTTATACAACATGGAGTGCTTTCTGCACTCTTGAAGGAAGGCTGGCTGGCTGGCATGGAGTCATCCACGAAGGCCATTTATTGCATTGTACCTTGGCATCTATTGCTGGATGTTTTGTTAAAACTTTGTTTTACACTGGGCAGTGGGGGCACACTCCTTTAATACGAGCACTCAGGAGGCAGAGGCAGGTGGATCTCTCTGAGTTCAAATCAGCCTGGGTCTACAAGCAAGTTCCAGGACAACCAGGGCTGTTACACGGAGAAACCCTGTCTCAAAAGCAAAACAAACAAAGAAAACCAAAATAAATACCCCCCAACACCTTGCTTACTCTTGGCATGTTTCCATTATGGGAAAAGATTGATCCACATATTGAAACATTAATATCTTATCTTTTTCCAGGGTCTGCTGGTGTCTGTTGTCAGAAGTTTCTGTCCTGCCGCCAGTTCCCAAATAACCAACACAGAGGGTTAATGTTAATTATAAATGCTTGGCTGATAGCTTAGGCTTATTACTAACTAGCTCTTACAATGAAAATTTACCTATTCCTGGTGATCTACATTATGTCATGTGGCTTTTACCTCAATCCCATTTTTGTGTGTCTGAATTGTTATGTGTCTGGCTGGCGATTCCTCTAACTCTGCCTTTCTTCATCCTAGCCTCCTTAATTTGGTTGTCCCGTCTATACTTCCTGCCTGGCTACCGGTACTTCCTGCCTGGCTACCAGCCAATCAGCTTTATTAAACCAATCCAAATGACAATTCCTCACAGTGTACAAAAGGATTGTTCCATAGCAGGCATCATATTAGTATTTGAGAAGCATTTCCTCTCTTTCTACTTTTGTAATAAGTTGGGAAATATTGGCATTACCCACCACCCCAAGCTGCACCAAATGTGGGAGAATTATCAGGGTAAGGCACTTACCCTGAAATTTTCTTCATTAGAAAATTGGGAGGGATGGAGAGATGGCTCATTGGCTAAGAGCATGGTTTCTAGCGTCCACATTGGGCTCACCCCCAGGTAATTCCAGCTCTAGGGGCCTGATGCCCTCTTCTGGCCTCTGTGGGCATTGCACACATGTGGCAGACATATAGACATAAAAAGTGAAAGTAAATATTTCAAATAAGGAAATAAGTCAGGTGGTGGTGGCACACGCCTTTAATTCCAGCACTTGGGAAGCAGAACTAGGCAGATCTCTGTGAGTTTGAAGGCAGCCTGTTCTACAGAGTGAGCTCCAGGACAGCCCAGGCTACATAGAGAAACCCTGTCTCAAAAACAAAAATAAAAACAAAGAAACAAAAAAAAAAGCAAATTCAATTTTATTATCTGACCCACCACAATCCAACTTTTATCTGTCAGTATGATAAGTTGTAGTACCTGAAGAATTTGTTCATTTATTCAAATTGTCAAATTCTTTGATACACTGTACTTAAAAGCATCCCATTTTTTTGATGTTGTGAATTTTCTTGACATTGTAAAGATATCAGTCCCCTTTGAAATTATTGATGTCCACAGTTTGGCTTTTGTCTCTTTTATTTCTTATTACTCCTGCTAGGGTCTAGCATTTCATTTACTTTAAAAACCCATTGGTTTTATTTTTAATTATGTGTCTGTGTGTGTGTGCATGAGTGCAGGTATCCACAGAGGCCAGAAGGAGTCACTAGATACTCCAGAGCTGGAGTAGCAGGCAGCTGGGAGCCACCCTCCACAGTCCTAGGACCTGAATCAGGGTTCTCTGAAAGATCAGGAAGCACTCTTAATTGATGAGCTAATTTTTAGCCCCCTGAAAAGGTTTTATTTTATTTTTAATTATGTGTATTGTGTGCCTGTGTGTGTTTGGGTATGTGTACAGGAGTGCCAAGAACTGACTTCAAATTTATTCATTTCATGATTATGTTTTCTATTAAATTTCTGCTCATATTTTTTCCTTTTTTAAAATTTAAATTAGAAACAAGCTTGTTTTACATGTCAATCCCAGTTCCCTCTCCCGCTGCCCTCCTCCCCTGCCACTACCAATCCCCATCCCAACCCTTTTCTGCTCCCCAGGGAGGGTGAGGCCTTCCATGGGGGTATCTTCAAAGTCTGTCATATCATTTGGAGCAGGGCCTGGACCATCTCCTGTGTGTCTATGCTGAGAGAGTATCCCTCTATGTGGAATGGATTCCCAAAGTCCATTCGTGTACTAGGGATAAATTCTGATCCACTACCAGAGGCCCCATAGATTAACCAGACCTCCAAACTGACATCTTCGTTCAGTGGGTCTGGAACAGTCCTATGCTGGTTTCCCAGCTACCAGTCTGGGGTCCATGAGCTTCCCCTTGTCAGGTCAGCTGTTTCTGTGGGTTTCTCCAGCCTGGTGACCCCATTGGCTCATCACTCCTCCCTCTCTGCAACTGGATTCCAGAGTTCAGCTCCGTGTTTAGCTGTGGGTGTCTGCTTCTGCTTCCATCACCTCTGGATAGAGGCTCCAGGATGGCGTTTAAGTCAGTCATCAATCTCATTATCAGAGAAGGGTATTTAAGGAAGCTTCTCCACTGTTGCTTAGATTGTTAGTTGGGGTCAACCTTGTAGATCTCTGGACATTTCCCTAGTGCCAGATTCCTCTTTAAGCCTCTAATGTCTCCCTCTATTCTGGCATCTCTTTCCTTGCTCTCCTCTATTCTTCCTCTGACTCCATCTTCCTGCTCTCATGCCCTCCTCTCCCCTCCTCTTCCCCCCCTCTCTTTCTCCTAACTCCTTCTTCCCTCCCCCCATGCTACCAATTAGCTCAGGAGATCTTGTCCCTTTCCCCTTCTCCGGGGGACCATGTATGCCTCTCTTAGGGTCCTCCCTGTTTCCTAGCTTCTCTGGCTGTGTGGATTGTAGGCTGGTAATCCTTTGATCTATGTCTAAAATCCATATATGAGTGAGTACATACCATGTTTGTATTTTGGTTTTTTCGAGACAGGGTTCCATGTTTGTCTTTTTGTGACTGGGTTACCTCACTCAGGATGGTTTCTTCTTGTTCCATCTATTTGCTTGCGAATGTCAAGATTCCATTTTTTTTTCCCTGCTGAGTAGTACTCCATTGTGTAAATGTACCATATTTTCTCCATTCATTCTTCAGTTGAGGGGCATCTAGGTTGCTTCCAGGTTCTGGCTATTACAAATAATGCTGCTATGAACATAGTTGAACAGATGCCCTTGTTGTGGGAATGTGCTACTTTTGGGTATATGTCTAAGAGTAGAATTGCTGGATCTTGTGGTAGACTCATTCACATTTTCCTTAGGAACAGCCGTACTGATTTCCAAAGTGGCTGTACACGTTGGCACTCCCACCAGCAGTGGAGGAGTGTTCCTCTTTCTCCACATCTTCTCCAACATAAACTGTCATTGGTGTTTTTCATTTTAGCCATTCTGACAGGAGTAAGATGGTATCTCAGAGTTGTTTTGATTTGCATTTCCCTGATGGCTAAGGATGTTGAACAGTTTCTTAAGTGTCTATCAGCCATTTTAGATTTCTCTATTGTGAATTCTCTATTTAGTTCTGTACCCCGCTTTTTAATTGGATTATTTGGTGTTTTGGTGACTAGCTTCGTGAGTTCTTTGTATATTTTGGAAACCAGCCTTCTGTCAGATGTGGGATTGGTGAATATCTTTTCCCATTCTGTGGGCTGCTGTTTTGTCTTGTTGACTGTTTCCTTTGCCTTACAGAAGCTTCTCAGTTTCAGGAGGTCTCATTTATTAATTATCAATTTCAGTGTCTGTGCTACAGTGTCTGTGCTACTGAAATTGTCAATTTCAGTGTCTGTGTTCAGGAAGTGGTTTCCTGTACCAATTCGTACAAGGGGACTTCTCACTATCTCTTCTAAGAGGTTAGTTTTTTGGCTGGATTTATGTTGAGGTCTTTGATCCATTTGGACTTAAGTTTTGTGCATGGAGATAGACATGGATCTATCTACAGTCTTCCACATGCCAGCATCCAGTTATGCCAGCACCATTTGTTGGAAATGCTTTCTTTTTTCCATTGTATAATTTTGGCTTTGTCAAAAATCAGGTATTTGGGTTAGTAATCAGTGTTTTCAATTAGATTCCATTGGTCTACCTGTCTATTTTTGTGCCAGTACCAAACTGTTTTCAGAACTGTAGCTCTATAATAGAGCTTGAAGTCAGGGATCGTGATGTCTCTGATTGTTCCTTTATTGTACAGGGTCGTTTTTGACTATCCTGGGTCTTTTGTTTCTCCATATAAAGTTGAGCATTGTTCTTTCAAGGTCAGTGAAGAATTGTGCTGGGATTTTGATGGGGATTGCATTGAATCTGTAAATTGCTTTTGGCAAGATTGCCAGTTTTACTACATTGATCCTACCTATGCAAGAGCATGGGAAATCTTTCCATATTCTGGTATCTTCTTTAATTTCTTTCTTTAAAGACTCAGAGTTCTTGCTATACAAGTCTTTTACTTGTTTGGATAGCATTACCCCAAGGTATTTTACGTTGTTTGTGGCTATTGTAAAGGGTAATGTTTCTCTGATTTCTTTCTCAGCCCATTTATCTTCATTATATAATAGGGCTACTGATTTTTTTGAGTTAATCTTATATCCTGCCATTTTGCTGAAAGTGTTTATCAGCTGTAGGAGTTCCCTGGTAGAGTTTTTTGTGTCACTTATGTAAACTATCATATCATCTGCAAACAGTGAAAGTTTGACTTCTTCCTTTCCAATTTGTATCCCCTTGATCTCCTTTTGTTTTCTTATAGCTCTAGCTAGGACTTCAAGGACAATATTGTAGAGGTATGGAGAGAGTGGACAGCCTTGTCTTGTTCCTGATTTTAGAGGAATTGTGTTGAGTTTCTCTCCATTTCGTTTGAAGTTGATTGTTGTTTTGCTGTATATTGCTTTTTAGTATGTTTAGGTATGTTCCTGTTATTCCTGATCTCTCTACGACCTTTATCAGGAAGGGATGTTGGATTTTGTCAAAGGCTTTTTCAGCATCTAGTGAGATGATCATGTGGTTTTCTTTTCTCAGTTTGTTTGTACGGTGGATTACATTGATGGATTTTCATATGTTGAACCAACCCTGCATCCTGGGGATGAAGCCTACTTGATCATGGTGCACGATTTTTATGATGTGTTCTTAGATTTTATTTGCCAGTATTTTATTGAGTATTTTTGCATCTTTGTTCATGAGGAATATTGGTCTGTAGTTCTCTTTCTTAGCTGTGTCTCTGTGTGGCTTGGGTACCAAGGTAACTGTAGACTCATAAAAAGAATTTGGCAATGACCCTTCTGCTTCTATTGGGTGGAACAATTTGAGGAGAATTAGTATTAGTTGTTCTTTGACTTTCTCGTAGAATTCTGCACCTAAGCCATCTGGCCCTGGGCTTTTTTTTGGTTGGGAGACTTTTGATGACTGCTTCTATCTCATTAGGGGTTATAGGTCTATTTACATTGCTTATTTGTTCTTGACTTAATTTTGGTAAGTGATATCTATCCAGAAAATTGTCCATTTCCTTTAGACTTTCGAATTTTGAGGAGTACAGGTTCTCAAAGTATGACCTGAAGATTCTCTGGATTTCCTCAGTGCTTGTTGTGTCCCCCTTTTTCATTTCTGATTTTGTTAATTTGCATATTCACTCTGCTGTTTGATAAGTTTGGATAAAGTTTTGTCTATATTGTTGATTTTCTCGAAGAACCAACTCTTCATAACATTGATTCTTTGTCTTGTTTTCCTAGTTTCAACTTTATTGACTTCTTTCCTCAATTTCATTATTTCCTGGCATCTCCTCCTCCGGGCTGAGTTTGCTCCTTTGTGTTCTAGAGCTTTCAGGTGAGCTGTTCATCCTCTAGTGTGACTATTCCCCAGTTTCTTCATGTGGACATCTAGTGCTAGGAACTTTCCTCTTAGCACTGCTTTCAAAGTGTCCCATAAGTTTGGGTATGTTGTGTCTTCATTCTTGTTGAATTCTAGGAAGTCTTTAATTTCTTTTTTGTTTCTTCCTTGCCCCAGGAATGGTGCAATTGCGCATTCTTCAATTTCCATGAGTTTGTAGGTTTTCTGCAATTTGTGTTGTTGTTGAACTCTAACTTTAAAGCATGGTGGTCTTATAGGATCCTTGGGGTTATTCCAATATTTTTGTACCTGTTGAGGTTTGCTATGTTGCCAAGTATAGGGTCGATTTTAGAGAAGATTCTCTGTGGCGCTGAGAAGAAGGTATATTCTTTTGTGTTTGGATGCAATGTTCTATTGATGTCTGTTAAACCCAAATGGGTCATAACTTCTATTAGTTCTTTGCTGCTCTTGCTTAGGGCCATTCTCAGTCTGCACTGAGGACAGTTCCGTCCACAGAGGACAGTTTTTATCATTTGCCAGTGGCCAGCAGAAGCACACTTGGGTCTCTAGACCCACAGGCAGGCTCCCCATCACTGCTGGATGGCTTCTGAGCTTAGCGCCCTTTCCTTGTCTTCAGAATAGGCCCACAGCTCTGGAGCACAGCACTGTCTGTCCTTGGGCCAGTCTGTTGCTCAGCCTTCAGCTCTTTTCCAGTCCCTTTCCCTCTCCTTTCTCTCCTCTTGCTCACCCCGCCTACCCTCATCATGCCCATTTCTAGTGGGGGTGCTCTGTGCAGGCTATAACTCTGCCGTGTGTCTGAGGCACCGTTTTGCTTCTTATTGTCCATGTGTAGCTCAGTGTCTCCTTGGGAGAAGTGTGGTCAACAGCCATGCTGAGCTGTCCCCCTCCTTGATAATCACGGGGACAACCTTCGTGGCTTGGTAAATCTTCTGTTAATATTCGCCTACTCTCATTTCATTTTAAAATTCTCCAACTTGCCAGTCTTCTCCATCGCGGCCTTGACGTAGGCATGTCCTTGTTTTCTTGGAATAAGAACTATTTGATGATAGTGTGGAAGTAAAAAAATGTAAAAAAAAATTGTATCAGCGTTTTGCTTGCATATATGTCTGTCCACCATGTGAGCGCACACACTCACGCACCCCCACAGAGGCCAGAAGAGGGTGTCAGATCCCCCTGGAACTGGAGTTACCAGTGGCTGTGAGCCATCTTGTGGTTGCTGGGACTCGAACCTGGGTCCCCCGGAGGGCAGCCACTGCTTTTAACAGCTGAGCCATCCCTCCAGCCCCAATAGTGTGGATTTTTTAAGTTCATATTTGAGTAAACATTTCACTTTTTTTTTTTTTACATCTAAAGAAACAGAGACATTGCACCCTGTTCTGCAGTGACCTGAGGAAGTTTTGCTGTTAGGGACATGTTGTCATCATAGCTCAGTGAAGGGAACGTCCATGCTTTTCTTTCTTTTTTTCTTTCTTTTTTCTTTTTTTCCCCTTCGAGACAGGGTTTCTCTTTGTAACTTTGGAGGCTGTCCTGGCCCTTGCTCTGTAGACCAAGCTGGCCTTGAACTCACAGAGATCTGCCTGCCTCTGCCTCCTGAGTGCTGGGATTAAACGTGTAAACCACCACTGCTGGCCTTTTCCAAGTTTTTCTTGGTCTGGAATACTTCAACTAAAAAATATTATCTGTAGGGCTAGAGAGATGGCTCAGTGGTCAAGAGCACGTCCTCCTCTAGGAGAGGACCCAGGTTTGAGCCCCAACACCCACATGGTGGCCAACAGCCATCTGTAACTCCAGTTTCAGGGACTCTGACACCCTCTTCTGGCTTCTGTGGGTACTGCACACACATGACATACATCCACACGACAAAACACCCAGATACACAAACAAAACAAAACAAATACTCCTATTTGAGTGTGAGTTAGGGCTAGTTTGTAAACAGCCTGAGCTTAGGGCACTTCTACAGGGCTTTGCCATCCTTTAGGACATTTTAAACATCAGAAGTAATTTGGAGTTTTCTTTCTGTAATCCCCAGACCTAAGCAATTCAGGGCAATTTTCTCTTTAGATACAGGAAAGCTGGAGAATAGATGTCTACTTCAGGGCATGGGGAGACTTAAAGAGACAGTGAGGAAGCTCTGGCGGACCTGGAATTTTGGAGGGCTGAGAAGCACGTTGGTGCATTCCCCAGAGAATACCGATTCCCTGTGGTGGGCACCCTGAGGCTCAGTGATGTTGTCTAGGAGATAGTATGTCTTTTATACTCTGTTTTTAAAAATAGTTTAACCTCTCTCTAGATTTTTTTCTGGGCAGTTAGACACACTTTATTTTCCTTTTCCTGTGTGTGTGCATTCACATCCTCCCCCTTCCTAGTTATGTTTTTATCTGGAGATCCCTAGTGGTATGCATGGTGTTCACCCAAACATAAGTTGAATCCCCAACTCCCCAACATGGCAGAATAGGACTATTTGGCTATGAGGTTTTTTTGTTTTTTTTTTAATTTTTCGAGACAGGGTTTCTCTGTGTGTAGCTTTGAAGCCTGTCCTGGCATTCCCTCTGGAGTCCAGGCTGGCCTCGAACTCACAGAGATCTGCCTGCCTCTGCCTCCCCAGTGTTGGGATTAAAGGCATGCGCCAGCAACGCCCAGCCCATGAGGTCTTTAGAAGTCAGTCAGCTAACACCAGGCCACAAAGAACCAGCTAACCCTAGGCCAGGAAGAACCAGCAAATGCTAGGCCAGGAAGAACCTATTGGATTAAGGTCTCTTTATTTCAGAAGATAGCAGGGTGAAACACAGGCCAGAGCTAGGTTATAGAACCCAGCCAGCGCCGCCAGAACCAAAAAGGGCCCGCGTCCCCACGTGCAGCCCCTTAAGAAGCTCCCTTACGTCACCCCGGCTTTCCTTCACCACGCCCCTCTGGGTGAGTCCCCAGGTCCACATGGTACCTGCCCCAGGACTATTGGGCGGGGCTAGGGTGACTCCCTACAAGAACCAGCTAACACTAGGCCACAAATAACAAGCTAACAATAAGCCACAAAGAACCAGCTAACACTAGGCCTCGAAGAACCAGATAAGACTAGGCCACGATGAATCAGCTAATACAAGCCAGGAAGAGCCAGATAACATTAGGCTACAAAGAACCAGCTAACACTAGGCCATGAAGAATCAGCTAATACTAGGCCAAGAAGAACCAGATAACACTAGGCCACCAAGAAATAGCTAACACAAGGCCAAGAAGAACCAGCTAACCCTAGGCCACAAAGAGCCAGCTAAACCTAGGCCAGGAAGACCAGCTAATCCTAGGCCAGGAAGAACCAGCTAACCCTAGGCCACAAAGAACCAGCTAACTCTAGAACTACAAAGAACCAGCTAGCCCTAGGCCACAAAGAACCAGCTAAAATTAGGCCTCAAAAACTAGCTAACACTAGGCCAGGAAGAACCAGCTAATACTAGGCCAAGAATAAACAGCTAATGCTAGGCGAAAAAGAACCAGTTAACACTAGGCCACAAAGAACCAGCTAACTCAAGGCCATGAAGAATCAGCTAATACTGGGCCAGGAAGAGCCAGATAACATTAGGCCACAAAGAACTAGCTAACCCTAAGCCAGGAAGAGCCAGATAACATTAGGTCACAAAGAACGAGCTAATACTAGGCCAGGGGGAACCAGCTAAGGCTAGGCCTGGAAGAATCAGCTAACCCTCGGCCAGGAAGAACCAGCTAATACGAGGCCACGAAGAAACAGCTAAAACTAGGCCACAAAGAACCAGCTAATACTAGGCCACAAAAAACCAGCTAACACTAGGCCACAAAGAACTAGCTAACCCTAGGCCAGGAAGAACTAGCTAACCCTAGGCCAGGAAGAACCAGCTGACACTAGGCTACAAAGAACCTAGCATGTGCCTATTAATAAATGATCAATCTTATCATTGCCTTGTGCACTGGGCCTGATAGATTCAACACTTGATTTTTGAGGTCTAGACATTCAGCCGAGAGCACACTCCTTCCTTTGAGCATTGATATTTCTGTGATGAGGGCATACATGTATTTGTTTTATGTTCCCTCCATCAGGACTGGCCCTGATGGTGGAAATATGGACTCCTAATGCAACAATAGAAGCAGGGAAGTCCTTCCATGGGGGTTCCCATGCTTGGGACCCCAAATTGGGGGCACACATTCAGGTGATTTGGGGAGGGAGCCCAGGATCTCACTTGCTAAATATTGACTGAAAAGGTTAATAACTAGGTGAAATCAGCCACTACCCTTCTAGGCAGAGAAGGGTCTGTCAAAGATGGAGGCCTCAGGACAGCTTTGTAAAGAACAGGTCCAGGGAAGGAGCCTGGAGAAAGGACAGCAGGATGATAGGATGCAGGGGAGGAGGCCCCAGTTAGGCACTCTGAGATGCAATGATAGACTGTGAACACCTGATGGCGGACAATGATCTCAATTGCTTTTAGTGTCACAGGCTGAAGAAAAAACCCATTACTGAGTTCATGAGAGCCCCTGGGGCCAGCTTGTTGGCAGTGTAAACTCCATCCTCAAACAACTTGTGGGGTGTTTGAGGCTGCTGGTTTTTTTTATTTTTTTGAAGATTTTATTTATTATGTATACAACATTCTGCTTCTATGTATATCTGCACACCAGAAGAGGGCACCAGATTAATAACGGATGGTTGTGAGCCACCATGTGGTTGCTGGGAATTGAACTCAGGACCTCTGGAGGAACAGTCAGTGCTCTTAACCTAGGAGCCATCTATCCAGCCCCGATGTTGCTGTTTTATATAGATGAACACTGACATTTAAAAATCATTCAGTGACACCTGGCAGAGGGATCAGACACCGCTCCTGCCTCCACATAGTCCTGCTGTTTGTTGTTTGCTCTATGAGCATTCTGGTTAAGTTCACATTCCAGCAAATTCCACCGCTGTCTAAGACGCCAAATGTTAACCTGAAATGCTGGAGCACAGTGTGCTGAGACACAGAGTAAAATCTTTGTGTTCCACGGGGAACACGCTGAGCCCCAACTTTTCTTAACAACACCATCACCCCAGTGTCCACATGCTCATCACCAGGAATGGCCATCCTGGGCCAACCCCAGACACTGTGTAGGCCATTTCAGAGAAGAGCTTCCTTCCTAAGATGCTCCACCCACATGTGAGCTGCAGGGGTGAGTCCAAAGAGGGGTCCAGCAAATGCACAGGCTTTTGTCCTGGTGACAGAAGTCCTGCAAGCAAGATGGGCAGGATGTGTCCACAAAATCCACTTTACTTCCACCCTGCCGAGGTCCCTTGGGGATACTCTCCTGTCCCTGGTGTCCCTTAGGCTGATGAATGAGGCTTTGAAGAAGACTCAGGCTTCCTGTCTCTGGGTGGGCATTATGGCTGCATGTGGATTTTCCATTGTTTAAAAGTGTGTGTCTGTGTGTCTCTGTGTGTGTGTGTGTGTGTGTGTGTGTGTGTGTGTGTGTGTGTGTCTGTGTGTCTATGTCTGTGCCCACGCTCGCTCCTGTACACAAACACACATGCGTACTTTATGTTATAATGTTTGAAAAACTGTTCCAATTTGGTGGAGACATGCTGGAGCATTGTCAGTTGTTATTTGTGCAGGTATACCCATAATGGCCATTATCTCTAACAAGTGTGTTATAACAGAAGCAGCCTTTTTAGAGCTAAGGGCAGTAGCCGATTAAAACCCTGAAAATGGTCTATAGTATGATGTAGATATTTTAAATTGCCAAATTCTAGAAAGTGAAAGACATCCATTTGCCAGACCCAATTCTCTGAAATGCCCTTTGGGTTGCAGCCTGCTCTTAATGGTGCTTGATTATAGAACTAACAGGTAGGACAGTTTCTTGCTATCTTGCTGGCTTGTTTCCACGTGATGGAGAAATCCTTTTTTAAACTTTTGCTATTTACATCGTGTTTCTTATGAAATTCTGAAGTTCCTAGCATGTTCCTATTAATAAATGATCAATCTTGTCATTGCCTTGTGCATTGGGCCTGATAGATTCAATACATGATATTTGAGGCCCAGACATTCAGCCGAGAGCACACTCCTTCCTTTGAGCATTGGTATTTCTGTGATGAGGGCATACATGTATTTGTTTTATGTTCCCTCCATCAGGACTGGCCAGATGATGGAAATATGGAGTCCTAAAGCAACAATACAAGCAGGGAAGTCCTTCCATAGGGGGAAAACCTTCAGGTGATTTGGGGAGAGAGTCCAGGGTCTCATGTGCTAAATATTGAATGAGAAGGTTGATAACAAGGTGATATCAGCCACAACCCATCTAGGCAGAGAAGGGTCTGTCAAAGGGGAGGCTCAGGACAGCTGTGTGAAGAACAGGTCCAGGGAAGGATCCTGGCTGTGTCCTGTGATGTGTTAGCCACCCTCTCAAAACCTGTCTCCTTTGCAGGGCACAGCTGTGGGGGTTGGGTTCCTGACATTGTCTCAGGCAGTATACCCCAGTGTTTCTGGAGTAGCTGTAGGAAACAAGGGGCTCCACCACACCCACAGCTCTTCAGCTTAGGCATCTCTCTCTGCCTCTTTCGTGTTTGGAGCTATTTGAGTTTTTATTTGTTTATTTATTTATTTTTGATTGGGTAAGGATATTGGGGTTCCTGCACTGTCTGAGCCTCCACTCTCTCTGAGGCATTGCTGAATTTGCAGACTGAGCTCTCTGGGTCCACAGGCCTCCACAGCTACAGTGTAAACCCCAATCCTTCCCCTAAGATCATGTGTGGCATCAATACACACACACACACACACACACACACACACACACACACACACACACACGTCCCACTCAGCAAGCCTGACTTTAGTTGTGCCATCATTTTGGAACCTACTCACTGGTTCCCAAATAGCCCTGGCTGTCTGTGCTGACTTCTGACTAAGACACCCCCCATTTCTGTCTCCTTCTCCTCTATTTGTCTATACCCCCAGTACATATCAAGACACCATATATGGAGTGCTGTGCTTTGCAAAGCTGAGGTTTGGATGTGGCCCTTAACACTGACAAGGTCCCCCAGCAATATATCTAGGTGCAGGAGTTTGAGATTCTGGGATTTAGGGAGCCATGCCAAAGGCTCTTCCGGTGTCATGTGGCCCATTTCCAGCATGTGGTTAGGACTTCTGTCACCAGGACAAAAGCCTGTGCATTTGCTGGACCCCTCTTTGGACTCACACCTGCAGCTCACATGTGGGTGGAGCATCTTAGGAAGGAAGCTCTTCTCTGAAATAGCCTGCACAGTGTCTGGGGTTGGCCCAGGGCGGCCATTCCTGGTGATGAGTATGTGGACACTGGGGTGATGGTGGTGTTAAGAAAAGTTGGGGCTCAGCGTGTTCCCCGTGGAACACAAAGATTTTACTCTGTGTCTCAGCACACTGTGCTCCAGCATTTCAGGTTAACATTTGGCGTCTTAGACAGGGGTAGAATTTGCTGGAATGTGAACTTAAATAGAATGCTCATAGGGCAAACAGCAAACAACAGGACTACATAGAGACAGGAGCAGGGTCTATTCCCACTGCCAGGTGTCACTGAATTATTTTTAAACGTCAGTCTTCACCTATATAAAACAGCAACATCAAATACCCCACAAGTGTTTGGGAGGATGGAGTTCACACTGCCAACAAGCTGGGACCAGGGGCTCTCATGAACTCAGTAATGGGCGTTTTTCTTCAGCCTGGGACGCTAAAAGCAATTGTGATCATTGTCCGCCATCTGGTGTTCACAGTCTATCATTGCATCTCAGAGTGCCTAACTGTTTCCTCCTCCCCTGCATCCTATCAGCCCCCTGTCCTTTCTCCAGTGGTCTATGCAAGGAAGATGGGAAAGATGCGTCCCACCCTGCCGACGACCCTTGGAAACACTCTCTTGTCCCAGGTGTCCGTTAGGCTGATGAACAAGGCTTTGAAAAAGACCCAGGCTTCCTGACTCTGGTTGGACAATGGTGCTGCATGTTGGATTTTCCATTGTTTACACGTGTGTGATTGTGTTTGTGTGTGTGTGTGTGTGTGTGTGTGTGTGTGTGTGTGTGTGTGTGTTCCCTGGTTCGTGAGCACATGAAAGCTAGAGTTCGCTGTTGGATGCCTTCCTCTATCTTTTTCCACCTTACTTTTTGCAAGAGTCTCTCACTGCACTTTCACCTGGTCCTTTGGGCTACAGTGACTGGACAGGAAGTTCCTGGGATCCCTCTGTCTCTGCACAACCATTGTATCCTGCCCCACTAGCAACACTGGGGTGCTGGGGCTCTGAACTTAGTTCCCCATGCTTGCACAGCAAACACTGTGGCTCGCTGAGCTGTCTCCCCAGACCCTCATGTTGGGTCTACAAAACCCAGCAGTTGCTATTCCTGCAATTCTTCTAGCTCACACTTTGCACCCTCTGCCTTGGTCAGCAGGTATGTGTGTCTAGTTCCTGGACACAGCACATGGCACAGCCAGAAATGAGTGTCTAAGCAAATACCACCTTGGGGTCTTCCACTATTTCTCCCTGTAAAAGATCACCCCAGCTGGGCTATCTGACAGATTACGGCCCTCCTCATAGTGTGGTGGAGAGATTCTGCTCTGAGTGCCCTGCTGGTCCTTGCCCATGGCAGCTCTGCACCAGGCCGTGGGCTGGGAACAGAGTCTGCAGCTGTGGGAAAGACTAGAGCAGGCTCTCTGTTTATGTGGCTACAAGGAAGCCATCACCTCTGCTGGGTAAGGCGTTTAGATATGGCCTGTTGGGAGAAGATTGCCCACACCTTTGTAATCCCTCACCTACCCCCTGTAAAGAAAACCAATAAACATTTGTTTCTCAGCATGAACTTTGGTGGGATTGTGCCTTGGTTTATGTCTGGGACCTTAGGAGGAGGGATAGACTTTGTGTCTTTGCTCATGTCTACCCCTGGGAAGGGATTTTAGAAACAAAAAGGTAGCCAGAGAGTGGGATTGGATGAGGAAAAAATGGACTGGGCAATTTTTCCTGATTTGTGGCTGTATATCTTCCTAGTGTGTTGGGGATGAGGGGGCGGGGTCATCATTGTTGTTAGGACTAGTCAGTGTATGATTGCTTTTAACTCATTGTTTGCCTCAGGTGCCTTTACTGGCTGAACCATCAATTTCACAGGCCAGATTCACATCTAGCCTTCAGCTGATTAGATGAAGCCAGTTTGGGTTGTGGAGTATTGATGAATTCATATGGAATGGAAGATAGGTTAGTAACTGGTAATTTATTAGGGGATATACCCACACAAGGGAACCAGCAACCGGGTTGGGACCCCAATCAGGTGGGACCCAAAATGTTTCCCAGTGCTGGCTCAGTCTAGAGAGAGACTATGTGCTGGCTCCCCTTGCTCTTAAACACCCGGCTACATACCTGTAACCACTCCCAAAACGGTA